>NW_017307507.1:133635-145549 GCF_000935625.1 Nanorana parkeri
GGTGTGTAATAGAGTGCAGCCACATCCTGTTATTGAGGAGCTATTGAGCGCAGGTTTCTGCATGGACGTGCACACTGTACAGCTGTATGATGAATTCAGCCTTTAAAGTAAGGAAGGTTTAAAGATAACTTAGAAAATGTAATAATACAAATGTCACTGTAAAAACATAAATGCAGAATTTAGAGGTCAGTAGTATGTAATGCATAGCGCAGGGGTCAGGAATAAGTAATGTAGCGTTCAGGGGTCAGGAGTAATGCAGAGGTCAGTAGTATGTAATGCATAGCACAGGGGTCAGGAATAAGTAATGTAGAATTCAGGGGTCAGGAGTAATGCTGAGGTCAGTAGTATGTAATGTATAGCACAGGGATCAGGAGTAAGTAATGTAGAGTTCAGGGGTCAGGATTAATGCAGAGTTCAGAGGTCAGTAGTATGTAATGCATAGCACAGGGGTCAGGAATAAGTAATGTAGAGTTCAGGGGTCAGGAGTAATGCAGAGGTCAGTAGTATGTAATGCAGAATGCAGGGGTCAGGAGTAATGCAGAGTTCATTGGTTAGTAGTATGTTATGCAGAGTGCAGGGGTCAGGAGTAAGTAACACAGAGTGCATAGTTCAGTAGCATGTAATGCAGAGTTCAGAGGTTAGTAGTATGTTATGCAAAGTGCAGGGGTCAGGAGTAAGTAATGCAGAGTACAAAGCTCAGTAGTATGTAACACAGAATGCAGGGGTCAAGAGAATGCAGAATCCAGAGGTCATTAGTATAGAATAGGGGTGCACCTATACCGTTTTTTCGGTAAGCCGTTGCAAGTTCCCCACCTTATGTATGTTCCCTTATGCTCTAATAGACTTTAAGCTCTTCTACTTTCTGTATTCTTCCTTTTACTGTACACTAATAGATTGTAAACTCTACCACCTTCTGTATACTCCCTAATAGAATGTAAGCTCTTCCACCTTCCGTATCACTCCCTTAGATTACATTGTAAACATTTATACCTTATGTATCTTCCTTTATACCCTATTAGATTGTAAGATTGTCCATGTTCCGTATCACTTCCATATACCCTAATAGATTGTAAGCTCTTCTAGCTCCTGTATTCTTCCTTTTACTGTATCCAAAAAGACTGTAACCTTTTGAATCACTCCCTTAGATTACATTGTAAACATTTCTACCTTATGCATCTTCCCTTATACCCTAATAGTCTGTAAGCTCTTCTGCCTTCTGTATTCTCCTTTTACTGTACCCTAATAGATTGTAAGCTCTCCTGTCTTCAGTATCACTTGCTTACACCCTAATAGATTGTAAGCTCTTCCATCTACTGTATCACCCTCTAAAACCATAATAGACTGTATCTCCTCCACCCTTTGCATCTCTTCCTTATACCCCAACAGACTGTAAACTGTTCCATCTTCAGTATCCCCCTTACACCACAATGGATTGTAAGCTCCTCAACCTTCTGTACCCTCCCTTATACTATAATAGACTGTAAGCTCTTCCACTGTCTCTATCCTCCTTTACAATATAGTAGACTGTAAGCTCTCCCGCCTTCAGTATCCCCCTTATACCATGATAGGTTGTAAGCTCTTCCACCTTCTCTATCCTCCTTTACAATCTAATAGACTGTAAGCTTTTCCACCTTCTGTAGTCTGCCTTATACATATTAGACTGTAAGCTCTTTTACCCTCTGTATTTCTCTCTTATACCCTAATAGACTGTTAGCTCTTCACCTTCTGTATCTCTCCCTTATAATCTAACAGATTGTAAGCTCTTTGACCCTCTCCATCTCTCCTTTATAGATTATAAACTCTTCCCTTTTCCCATTGCTATCTTATAGACTGTATATAGAATTGTATAAAGACTAAAGAAGGGATCTAAGTTGGTTGCATATCTAATTTAGCCAATACAGAGATCACTTAAATCCAAACATTCTGCATTAATTGATGGCTAACACTGTACAATACTCTGCTATCTTATAGACTGTCAGCTCTTGGGGACATGTAAACAGGTCCATGTTCAGTTTCCCATTATGTGTATGTTTAACCACTACATTGTACAGAGCTGTGAAATATGCTGGCACATTGTAAAATAATAAAACAAGTGATTTAATATGCCAATGCTGCCTCTAGAGCTCCGCTTGGCTTTCCATTTTAATGGATATCTTAATTTACCCTTGTAATTGGCTTCTCGGAACATGTTTAATCACCTTTAACGGTGAATATCAATTTTTACATCCATTGCAAAATCAATATGTTTTTGCTGCTTAATTAAACGGTGATTTCATTATGGCTTCTTGTAGAGGCAATAGACCTCATTCCGTACTATGCTGTCAGTGAGTGTCAGGCTGGCATAATGAAAAGTTTTTACAGGCATGGGCATCCGGGGGTAGAGGCAAGGCAGGCTTTGACGATTATTCTCCTGCTCCGCTCCCCTCCCCTTGGGGTGGATTGGAAGTACTGTTCTTCCAAAGATTGGCTGAATCCACTATCCATCAAAAGTCATAATACAAAGGCATAAAACTGCAAATGTAGCAATGCCTAGTCAATAAAATGCAGGAGCAATTACTATAGCCCAGTGTGACTTCCTCCTTTCCACGTCACCAGTTCCAGGTAGTACTTTCCTGTTCCCTCTAGTGATGTGCATCTGCACTACTTTAGTCATACAAGGGCCAGGCAAATGAAATTTGGACATAAAGATCCCATAGAAAAGGAGGCTATCTCTCACCATCATGGGATCTAAAGCCAAACTAAACCAATGCTGTGCCATTTGAAAGTAATTTCCAATCAACTACTGCGCCAATTTCGGTGCTATGGAAAAGCGAAACTGGAAAGCTATTGGCGTAGTTGAAAGCTTATAGAAATGAATAAAACTGACAACAAAATCCAGGATAGTAACACTCAGGATCCATTTAAAGTACAGTGCACCCTTAAAAACCACGAAAACTCCCTTAAGTTTGCCTTCTCCATTGACTCCAGTGCATTTCGCCAACTGATTTAATTCAACCCTAATAACAAGTCATTCTGCCATCCAAAGTTCACTACCATTCAGGGGAGGACTGGAAATCTTTGACTTGGAAAGCAAACACAACCAACTAGTTTGGCAAAATGGGCACGAATTCCCACAGACACCCTCAAATATCTTGTGGAAAGCCTTACAAGGAGAGGATGGATATTATAGTTGTGAAGAGGTGGCCAACTCCATATTGACGTCCATGGTTTTGGAATGGGATGTCCAACAAGCTCATATAGGTGTGATGGTCAGGTGTCCACTATCTTATGGCTGTCATGCTGACCATTTTTTCCACTTTCTTACTTCAATACTTTGAGTCACTGACCTGAAACAAATAGCAAGATTAGGACTTCTATTGACGACTCCTTTAATGAAGAGGACCATTGTTTGATTGGAGAGCAGTAAGTCTGGAGGAGATTGAGTGTTAATTGCAGTGATTAAGGCTTTTTATGCTCAATGCGTAATGGGGAATAGACATGTAAGCTGCGGAAAAATTCAGTACGGTTCGGATATTTCGTGATTCGGATCCCAAATTCAATTCTGTTCGGGTTTCTGATTTGGACGAAATTCGAATTTTCGTTAGTTTCGGATAAGTTTATGAATATTCGTTGCATATATCACAGAAAACCATATACAGATATACTAATACTAAAGCTGAAGCTCCTAGACCCGAATTGCTTTTGGGAGTCCGAATTTCTGAATACCAATCGGGAGCTCCAGAAAGCAATACGGGTCTGGGAGCCATATTAAAGCTGAGACTTCCAGACCCGAATGGGTCGGGAGCTCTCAAATGCTATTCGGAAATTCGGACTCCATTCGGGCCATGGAGCATCAGCTTCAGTATTATGTATATATAAGTAGTATTCTATAATCTGAACGAATATTCGTTGCGGCAACATGATGACCCATATAAACATAAAACTAAACCTGGGGCTCCCAGACCCGATCGGCATTCGTGAGCTCCCGAAAGCAAAACGAAAATTCGGATTCAGATCCATTCGGATGCATTAAACCGAAAAACACATCTGATTGGCCAGAAAAGTCACATGTCCGATTCAATTTCTTTTTAGAAACGAAATTCAAACAGGATCCGAAATTCGGAAACGGAAATTCAAATTCGGACGCATTCAGATACATTGGGATTTGGAAATTCGGATGTGTCCAAATGTCTGGATTTCCGAAAATTTGAATCTTGATTGGGAACGAAACGAATCGCACATATTGGGGAATATTTTTTTCCACTACTCACCCATGAACTATAATACCCAATGATCCTGCCAGTTCTACTCCCATCCTGTTGCACAGAAGCAGATCTGTGCAAGCTTGCTCAATTTGCATCCTTGAGCTTGCTGATAGGAGCTGCAGGATGCTATGCCAACTCACAGCATGCCAGTAGTGCTGTAGTCACCTTTGACGCCATGTTCTGCTTGACTGACCATATCTAGCAGGATCCTCTCAAGACTCCAGCTGCGCGTTGTAATGAGCAGTGGAGAACTAGCAGACGGGGGCAATTTTACTATCATTTTTTTACAGTGGTTAAGTAATATAGTAGTCAAGAGACAACATTCAGCTGCCTGCCCTCTGGCGATCGAGATATACCACCACGAGGAAAGAAGAATGGGAAGGGAGGCCATGTGGTCACACGACCATTAAATGAAACACCTAAAATTAGGTATATAGATGATTAAACTAAGTGTTAATACTGGAAATGATCAAAAACACCACATCTTGACTGGTTCTATTTAAAGTACAGGTGTACGTTCGTTTTAAAAGCATGCTGTATGGCTTAGCAAACACTTCTCCCACCCTCCCTACGGACCTCAGATGCAATGACCAAGGTAGACAACTCTCCCATTCATTTCTATAGCCCTAGAGCAGAGATGGGCAATTCCAGCACTCCAGCTGTGAATTAACTACAAATTTGTAGAAAACAACTACCCGCCCGGCACCCAGAACTGCATGTCCCGGGCATTTGGAGATAGGGATTGCACACTCCTGCTACCCCTCTACTCCCTGCTGCCCCAAGCCCGCTGGGAAATCCAGCCCTGCAGGCGCCCAGCTGTGATCACTGCCCACCAAGCTGGAAGGCAGGACAGTAAGTAGCGGGTCCACCCTGCATCTGAGGTCTGTGTAGGGCATGCTACCTAGGGGACCCATACAGCATTTTAAAAGCAAAAACCTGTACATCTCCTATTCCATAGGTATGGTATCCCATATGCAAACAGAAGTTTTAGTACTCTTCTATCAGTTGAAAACAACGCAAATAGTAGAATTCTCCTTTAATTTTTGTTCCGTAAAGTTTTGCTTTATGAAATAAGTTCATATTTAGAGTACAGGGGGAGAAAAAAAAAATAGAACTTTCAGTCCTCAGAGAAATTCTAATGATGCAGCCTAATCTTGTAACCCAAATAATTTGGAATCAGCATACAGTTTGATGCATTAGCAGCGAGTTCTTAAAAGGTTTATTAATGCCGGAAGGAAAGACCTGCAGGAATTGGAGATACCCAATGATTAATATCTCTCATTAACATATCGCGGATCTCCAGCGCTAACTCCCTCTAATCTAGCAGGTGACAGCGCTGGATAACTAGGGCAATTTATCACCGCCGTCCACCGCCACGAGCACCAGGCGCTTTTTCTCCCAATGAATAAATGAGCTCAGATGCACAAACAAATGACCCTGCTCTACAATCAAACTATTATAAGCGGGAAATAAGTGGCGTGAATAATGGTTCTTATTCTGCAATTTGTTTTGTAGAATTCACCTTTATCGCTTTTGATTTTCCTTATTTTTATGTTATGCTGTCTTTGGTTTGGAAATATATTTATATATAGTTTATTTTTATTATATCGCATTTTCAGACATGTTACCCAGAAAATGTTTATACCTGAAAAGAAATACTTACTGGAGCTTGACTAAGTATCTGCAAGCCTTAGAAAACTTTTCATTTCCGCAAAAGCTCTTTATATATTGTTCGCAAATATGTATTTAAACTAAAATTCTACTTTCATTTCAACAAATGATATATAAAATTGCAGTACAGGCCATTAGTCTATTAGACCCCTAAGGTCACCTTTGCAGCCCATTGAAGCTGATCAAGCACAGATCTTGCTTCTCTATCCTGAGAATGACAGCTGAGGAACCGGAAGTGATTATATCATCGTCACTTCTGGTTTCATTCAGCCGGGAGAAAATCAGCAAATGGACGTTCGTTGGTGTATCTCTACCCGCCACCACCTGCGATGCTGGTCTGGGGCATGCAGGAGGGGCAGCAGAGCCCGGGAAGCGAGGCAGGGGGATTTTTACCAGCTCCTGGAAGTGGGCAGGCAATTTTATAGCCACCAGAATCCCTTCCAAAGTAAAGCCGATAGTTGGCTTTACACAGGTAAACAGACAGCCGCCGGCAGCTCCCTTTCGCTGTTGCCAAAGTATGACACATGTCGATGGCAGCGAAAGGTTTAAAGGAGATCCGCAGTCACAGCAAACAATTTTTTTAATAACATTAGCATTGTAATGCAGTACAAACGATCGTTATTTTTTGAGCGTCCAATCTAAGCTAAATCGAAAAATCTCCTTACATGCTGTGAGTGCTGCCTATCTGTTGATCATCTCTTTCAACAACTTCCTGGATTCCCTGCATGCTTTGAGGCTTCTCCTCTGATCCTTTCTTAACCTTCAATTTCAAAAGACTACATATCCCATGGTACCTTGCTGCCTGCAAGCAGTGATGATGTGCCTCCTGAAACTCCTTCTCTTCAGCAGCTCTGTAGTTCAGACAGGAGGCTCTGTAAAATGGGTGACACAGCAGTGCATATTCACAAGGCATAGTGGATATGTGTTACTGTATTCAGAATTGTTCAAATTAGTAGGGGTAAGCTAGAAAATATTGAAATTCAATGTGGAAATAAATATATGATTTCAATTTGTGAGCATACATAAACTTTAATCGTTGTGGTAATGCACGTAATTGCGATTTGAACCAACAGGTGTGTGCTACTGCGGTGCCATCTGTTGCAAATGGAAACCCAACACGCTCTACAGTATCAGCCAATACAAAACAGCATGCCACAACCCACACCATGCAATATGGCGTGCTGCAGTGCAAAATAGGGTCATGTACTGTATGTCTTCTATTGCACTGCAGTGTGTTGGCATCTTATTCATATTGAATGGATTGCCTTAAAGTAAAACACCTCAAGGAACCACACAAGTCTCACAGGGCCTTAAATGTTATTCACAAAGGGATGAAGATTTTGGAGAAGGCAGGAGAAGTGAACAATCTAGGACAACATAGCTGAGCTAGAAAGTGAGCTGAATTAGAGAATGTTTCCAGTTCAGCTATGTTGTTCTAGATTGTTCACTTCTCCAAACTCTTCATCCTTTTGTGAATAACCTTGTAAATTTCTATGTAAAAACCTAATCAAGCAAAAAAAGTTTTATTTTGTATTGGAAAAAAATTTTCGCCATCTTTGCCCCTTTTAAGGAGATTTCCCCTTACTTCCTGTCAGAACAGGAAGTGGCAGAACAGGAAATGATAAGAAATCTCTACAACAGGGACAAAAGCAATAGAGACAAAAACCCATTGGGGAAGGGTTAGGTGATCTGGCAATGTTTTTTGTTGTTGTCCGTATCTTTCCATCCTGCTGACACCCGAACTCTGCTTCTTTAGTAGAAGTGTAGCAGAGAAAGGAAGTGAGGGAAAATCTTAATGGGGTTCTTACAGAAAGAAACCTGATTTGTCATTGGAGGCTTCAGTATAATCATATGAGGCCCTACGGTACCTTGTGCATAGAAGTCCAAAGGCACCAAACAATTTTTGCTAAAACGACAATAAGAGCTCCAAAACGCATTTTCTTCCTTAACAGCACAGCTCTCCCTTCTCACTCCACTCTGGAGAAACCCTCGCTTCCCCAACTTTCATGTCCTTCCAAAGCCAGTAGTGTGGACCACAAAGGGAATAAACCTGTACTTAGTTGCCCCTGGGCTTTAGACACAATGCTATAGTTGATGGCCAGGTGGCACAAAGTACTGAGCGAAGGAAAAAAACAAGAGTATCTGTGGTTCTCAGGAGTTTCAGGCATCGGAGAACAGCTGGGGAGTATCCCCCAACAAAGTCCAGGGGATGGTGGAGGTCATGGCAGGTGGCAGGCAATAAGCCTAATTGAGAGAAAGTCTGAGATCAGGGCAGATATAATCATACAAGCATAATCTAGGAAAAGGCAGAGGTTAAGGCAGGCAGCAGATGAAGTGTAATCCAAAGACAGTGCGAGGTCAGGGCAAGCAGCAGACAGTGCGTAATCCAGAAACAGTCCGAGGTCAAGGAAGGCAACAGAAGAAGCATAATCCATAAAGTGGACAGATAGTCAGTAACAGGAGGATCCACAGACAAGACAAGATGAGCAAGTTGCAGGATACAAATGCTATCACAAGCCCAGAGCCTTAGGCAGATAGAGCCAGCCCGCTATCTAGAAATGGGAATGTCTGAAGAGAGGAATGCCATGGCCAACCAATAGGGTATTTGCTGTCAGAGTCAGGCCTGTTGCCAGCAAACCCCGGTGCTCTGGCTGGGTAGCGGAGAGAAGCTGGGCAGAGGCATGCTTTTCTTTCGCGATTTTGGACTGGTCAGATACCCCTCCAATCAACTAAGCTTTAAGTGTTATTGAAAGTGGATTTGCTCTGTAAGCCATCGTCAACTGTATATACAATACGTTTTTTTCTATACTGGCAATGTACTTAAACCTTGTAAGCTTGCTTGGTTGAGGGATTCCCCAATGCTGGACGAGAAGAACTGGGAGAAGATATGGAAATTAACCTTCATCTCCTTGGTTTCAGCCAGAGACTTCAAAATCATACAAAAAATGTATTTCATTCAAGTTCGGCCTGCTGGATTTTATCTCTCCCGCTCCTCGGGCTTCTACATATACTTTGGCATTGATCTAGAATTCAATCCTTTTGGGAGTATGTAGTAGAGTCCATGGCAAACCTATCCACCCTCCAGATAAAACCTAAACCAAATGTGTGTCTGTTAGGCCTTGTTGAAGAACTCGTCACTGTGGTGGCATCAAGGACCTTATTAAATCTGCTATTGTACTATTCCTCTTAGTTTATCCTGCTGAAAAGCTTTGCTGAACTCTTTTCCACATTTGTACAAAGCTGCCTACATGACCAAAGGCAAAGCAGGCAGGTTTGACAAAGCATGGAAAGCATGGCTAGACTCTGCACACCACTCCAGACTGTGATAACTTACCTACTTCCCTGGAGGTACACACCAAACTGATGTGACCACTGGACCCCTGTCAGGACACATTACTAAAATCCCTAGTACTGCAGGAGCTTCTTGTTAAGGAACTTTAATTTAATTATTATTGTGCAGAACATGCAATAAGCTATCTCAGGCACAAGTCACAGTCCGTAATTGAATTTCATGTTAAATTAAGTAGAATGTAATTGCATGCGTTTATACGTATGCACAGTTTTTTTCCTGAATTACAAAACTAAACAAGAGAAGTAAACCCTGACAGAAATGTTACCTCTTTCCAACCCAATATGGCTGGAGTCATTTCTCCCAAGCTTCTGTGATAGGAAAGGAGGACTCCTTTTGGCACAGGCTGTTTAGACAAAGGACAACGCCTTGCATAACCCTAAATGGACCACGGCAAGTGGAAGGTCAAGAATGATCACTTAAATCCACTGGGTCTTTTTTTCACCGGTACCTTTCCTTTAGGTTTAATGAAGATTAAGTCTAACCAATCCAAGCTTACTCCCGTGATGGACAAAAAAATCCAACGTTTAGATAGCTTATTTGATTTGAGGCCATAGTCTATTATGGGACCGAGCTTGGAGCGGTGACTACTTTACAACACACGCAGGGACCATGGGGAACATAAGTAGCCCCCCTCCAGAAGAAAGGACAGTGTCAGCACCAATTCAGAGATGATTTGAGGATCTACAGCCCAGTGATACACAAATAAGATACATTGTTGTTAATAGTTAAAGTGACTAATGTTATGAGTTAAATCTTAATAATGCATTCAGGTACCTTAACTATTAACAATACTGGACCTTGTTTGTGTATCACTCGGCTGTATCCTCAAGTCCCGGGCCGGGATACATGCTTCTGGTGCCGTTGACTTGAATGCACCACCATGCCCCCTCCCGCCTAGGGTTGCCACCTGTCCCAAATTCACCTGGACAGTTCAGGTTTTGAGTCCTGTATGTGCTGTTTCTGGGTTTCAGGCCAGCTGGAAGCCAGACACAGCACGTAGAGGACTCAAAACCTGGACTGTCCAGGTGAATTTGGGACAGGTGGCAACCCTACTCCCGCCCCAGAATGCAGGGAGGCTGTAATTATGTGATCCAGTGGAAAGCACTGGAGTATGTGTGAAAAGCCCTAAAAGTCTTTATCGCTCATCAGTTTGGAGTAAACAGCAAATTATGGCCCCCAAATTATTGCTCTTACTCTGATGTTCGTGATAATGCCTAACATGTGTACCGCAATCGTCGTTTACCTACACATGCATGCCCTACGTGTGCATTTTCATTTGCGGCAGGGTTGGTTTAAATTTTTTTTTTACAATTTTACTATTTTTCACTTAACTTTATTGCTATCACACAGAGACTAACAAGCCCCTATGTGATAGCGTTTGGAGGTGACAGGTTCTTTTTATGGAGACATCAGGGGTCTATTAAATGCTCCTTGTCAGCACATGAACTGATTGGCTCCTTGTGCTGCTTCTTCCTCTCACTCTCCAGTCCCGCTCTACAGGGGAGGGTAATACTAGTTTGGGTTTAGGTATTTTATACTGCTTTTATTTACAAAATATATAAATATTTATATATATAAATAGATATAGATAGATCTATCTATATATATACTGTATATATTGTATTAAATGTTACAGAGCTGTATTAATTTGTGTCTTTTATATCAGCATTATGCTCTGCTGTACAGATATAGATTGCATACTTACTGTACACTTTGACTTTCAGAAATGTTTATATTATACTGTAATGTCTTGCTTATATTGGAAAGTGCTTAGCAAACTGTTGGCGCTATATAAATCCTGTATAATAATATTGCTCATAATGTAACATTGAACCCCATCCTGTCTCCTGTCTCAGTATTGTTCAGTGTAATATCATATAATCTGTATAATGTTATTTCGTACACAGATGCGGTACACACGAACAGTCTCTGTGTGGCCGGTGGCTTTCGTGGGGGGTCTACGGTTCGAATCCCCGAGAGTCAGCCCGGCGGGCAGGGTAGTCGGCTGGAAGACGGTGTTTGACCCCAACCGCCCGTTTGCCATCGACATGGCTGGCTTCGCCATCAGCCTTCGTCTCATTCTGGAAAGGCCCTATGCCAACTTCAAGCTGGAGGGGGTGAAAGGCGGCTACCAGGAGACCAGCTTGCTGAAAGATCTCGTCACCATGGATGGGCTGGAAGCCAAGGCGGCCAACTGCACTAAGGTCAGTGTGGAAAGAAAACCAGAAATACAATCCTCGGTATTGTTGTAATTCTCAGAGATATGATTCATAGGCTGCAGGCAGGGCCATCCCTAAAATGAGGCGGCATCTCTGTAGGTCACGAAGGCTGCTAAGAGCTTGGTGGGCAGATGTGTAAGTGCCATACACCCCAAGGAAGAACAGGTCCGAAGTTAGTGCCATTTGGGGAGTCATCTGGATGCTATCAGTGATATAACAGTTGGGAAACCCACTGGCCCTTGTTTAATTCCAGAAAACGACCATGAGAACGGAAGATGGAAGTTTTTAGAAGTGCAAATGTCATTTTATGAGTGATGGAAAATCTTCTGAAATCCATTGCACTGCAGGTCTACAAACCAGACTGGAACACCTGGCCAGATCCAATGGAGATCGTGCCATGAAAGTGAACCTGTGTTTTGCCAATGCAA
>NW_017307507.1:145618-147840 GCF_000935625.1 Nanorana parkeri
GGGGGGGATAGAGTCCTAAAGCTGGCCGTACACACCTGTGAACCAGCCAATATTTGAACCCTGGGTGGCCATGTTGGGTGCAGAATCATCTTCTGAGCAGTGAGTGCAGCTGATTGGCAACCAAGTACTGTACTTGAATTGGTCCTGACATCAGCCTTCTTGAATCCCAGGTATAGACTGGGAGAGGGAGGGGCAGAACTAGGAGCCAATCAGGCTCAGCTGCATGCACATGTGTGGACAAGAAATATGCTGAGAGCAAGAGAGAACAAAGTGATAATTCATAAGTGGTCTTCTGCCAATCACAGACTAGACATGACTATTCTGTATTTCTTAACTGCAATAGAGAATAGTCAGGTCAGCAAGTTGGCTGTGTTGTCCAATACATGACAGCAGAACAAAAATATTACCTGCGTCTTTTTTTTTTAACACAGCGCACCACAAATGCACAGTGTGCTACAATGCAGGTCTGCCGTCACCTACTGTGACATACGTTGGTGTGCTCTTCTAAATTAATGTCACCACAACACATGCGGTAACACGTGCTTTATCTACTACAATGCAGGTCTGTCGTCACTCACTGTGACATACGTTGGGGTGCTTTTTTAAATGAATAGCACCACAACACATGCGGTAACGTGTTTTATTGCATGTTACCACAATGCATACGTGGGAAGGGGCCTTACTGATAGAAGGTACAGTGTAAAACATACTGTATACCCAATATACTCCAGCTCCTCAAACATCTCAGCCTGTTCAGTTTGCTACCCTTTACTTGAATACTTTCTTTTGCTCTTATGTACAGGTTTTGGTCTGGCACACAAGGACTGAAAGACCTACGCTGGTCAATGAAGGGAAAAGAGGATTTACCGACATGAACATTGAAGTGTAGACATGGAGCTTACCGCTGCGTAAGTGTTGCCACTAAATCTGTATTTTAAAAATGCATTCTAACCTTTGATTTGCTTATAGAAAGCTGGAGTGTGTAGCCCCAAGAGGATCTGTCGATAAACTATCCACAGGGACCCCTACTCTGCGAATATCTGCGAATGTTTAATCTGTGCAGATATATGCCAAAACTAACGTTCTTTAATTGTTGTTTTTTTTTACAAGGGAATGTAATTTTGAATGTTTTTTTGTTCATGTAATATCATATTTTGGTCACTAGATGGTGCAGAGGAGCATAGAAAATAAACACTTGTTTCCTATGCTTATTAGCCCCATGTGTCATGTGATATTACATGAAAACGAAATGGTAAAGAATGTCACCAACGTTAGATTCAGCAAATGTCCATTTGAATGACAAACATTGCCATTCAATAGCTAACAGCTTGGTGTGCTGGTGACATCCTTTACCATTTCGTATGTTTCACGGTGCCTCCGTGGTCACTGCGAGCACCCATTCATCTATACTATCTTCTAAGAGATCCGGTAAGGAGTGCAGCAAGATATACATATTTTACTACATGAAACAAACAGCCCTGTGATTTTTTTTTTGATTTTTTTTTTTAACAGACCCCCTAGTGTTCTCAACATAAAAATGTGCAAAAATGTATCTAAGAGGGTTATTGACGAAAGAACCGAAGAATTCAGCCGTACCTTCGGCTGATCCTTCGGCCGCCGGAGCCCTTAGGTTCCCAAAGGCAGCCGAGCTGAAGGCATATGCTTCAGCTTGACTGAGCCGAAGTGGCAGCTGAAGTGGGGCGAACGGCCTGCCAAAGGCATCAGCGTCCTCAAATGACCTGGGGGTGCTGATCTGTCATTAAACAACAACAACTGGGCGGAGCCGGCCGTGACGTCATGCCCAGTTGTTATTCATTGGCTGGGACCTGCTAGAAGACTCTAGAAAGTGCCGGCCAATAGGAAACGTTGGGCAAAGCTAGCTGTCACTGCTAGCTCCGCCCCCATTGTTTTGTTTTTTTTCTTTTTTTCAATATCTTTATTTCTTTTTTAATTTCACTATTTGTTTAACCACCTGCTGTCCGGCCGTGGTAATTAAACGGCCGGACAGCGGTTTCTTGAATGCGGGTGGGCGTTTTTAAACGCCACGCTCGTGCCCACCGCCAGGCGGCGCGCACGAACGGGAAATCATCATCATTGAAAGAAATCATCTTTCAATGTAAACAGCCAGCGATGGCTGTTTACATACAAGCGTTCAGGCGCCCCATCGCTTGTGATTGCATGCGGGAGTGCAACCTACACACACACACACACACACACACCCC
>NW_017307507.1:147913-153450 GCF_000935625.1 Nanorana parkeri
TCTGAATTCGGGAAGTGATGTGTATTACATCACTTGCTGCATTCAGTGTCACTCTCCGGTACAGAAACCAGAGAGAAGCTGGTGAAGCAGGTCTCTGCTTCATCCGCTTCTCTGGTGTTCCCTAGGGAACATTAGGGGTCTTACAGACCCCTGATGTCTCCATAAAGAGGACCTGTCACTGCAAATTGGCTATCACATAGGGAGCTTGTTTGCTCCCTATGTGATAGCAATAAAGTTAAGTGAAAAAAAGTTTTACAAAAATGAAAGTTGCATAAAAAACTAAAAGTCACATATCAAAGCAATAAAAAAAAAAAAAATTAAAGTTCCCCGCCCCCCACATGCACACGCACAATTACATCCATTGTGCCGCACATGTTACATATCGCCGTGAACGTCGGAGTGAGAGCAATAATTCTAGGGCCATCAATCACTGATAACACTAAACTGATGAGCGGTAGAAAGCTTTTAAAGCGTCGTTTATAGTCAATTTTGGATATGGTATTTTTTTGCGATTTCGCGGGTGCGCGTAATTTTAAAGCTTGACATGTTTGGTGTCTATTTACCCGACGTGACCCCGACTTTTTACCAAAAAATTGAAATCATTCTAAGGCCCCATTCACACTGAGCGATTTATATTGCGGAAATTTACCGCGCGATATCGCTCTCCAATGCACGGCAATGGGGCTCTGTCCGTCGCTGTCGCGGGTCGTGCGTCGCTACAGCAGGACCCTTTTTGGAGTGTATTTTGCCGCGATTCTAGTTTGCTCAATGCAACCATTTGCGCGATATCGCGCAAAATGCAAAACGCGCGACAAACGCGCGATTTGCAAATCACTCAGTGTGAATGGGGCCTTAGTGGTCAAAGTTATTTGTAAAATAATTTTCACCTTTATTGAAATGTGGGCACGAGCAGAGAAATTGCCCAGAGCATCTTCCTAGATAGGCCCTTCATTAATGGGAGGCTTTCAGAAATATATTGGGACATCAGAAATGGCCGTCTCGCTTTTTTCATGGAAAGTATAGAAACACAGAAGTTTAGAAGCAGAGACCCCACAACCAACTGAACAGAGCGGCCCTTTTCTGCTCTCGGTTTGCTATATTCCTGTGGATTTGCTAAGTAACAAGACTTGCATTGGACGGTGTGCTTGCCGCTCTGCCCCCAGGCTTTGCACACGCTGCCAGTGTACGCTGTTACTCCGGGGAGTTTTTCAAAGCTTCTAGTCCGGAGGAGCGCGTTTCTGTAATTAGTCAGAACATTAATTAATGCTGACTAAGCCGTACCGTGTCTGTTCACCTGAGAGGCATTTCAAGGCTTTCCTAGAATCCTGTTCATAAGGGCAACCTGTACAGAAAATATATGCGGCTTGCTATTGCTGAGCTCTCCTTTTTAAATGTTAAAGTGCATTTAAAGCCAGAACTTTTTTAGGAGGGGATAAAACTAGGAATGCGCCAAATTTCAGCCGACGTAACATGGTAACTATGAGCAAAATGCTGATAGTACCAAAATGGCTGAAAATGCGGTACATCTCTATCTTCTCTCCTTCATGCTGAGCGCCGGTCTGTGTCCCCTCCAATCCCCACTGCTCTCCCCTGCCTTTGTCGGCTGAGGCCCAGTCTGTACTGACAGCGGGGATCAGAGGGGACTCAGAGCTGATCCAGCTGTCGGCACCCAGTGGGGAGTAGAGAAGCTGTGAGGAGACTGAATGGCATGGTGCAGAGAGGAGAGACCTGTCAGGATGCCGAGCAGGCAGTGCAGGGAGGAGAAACATGTCAGGATGCTGAGAGGGGCGGTGCAGGTGGAGAGCTCGGCTCCTGTGACAGACAGAGCAGTCAGGATGGAGAGCGGGGTACAAACACTCAGTGATCAGTACTGATCGCTGAGTGTTTGTAAATAACTGAGGACATAGTAAGCTCACTATGTCCACAGTTATGAATGAACAGGAAATTCTCTACATCACTTCCTGTTTATTCATGGACATAGTTGCTCCTCAGTTTATGAATGGACAGAAGCACTCAGTATAAGGGATTCCTGATCTTTCATAACATGGGGCTGCAGAAAAAGAGATTTAGGACTCTGTTTCCTCAATCTCTTTTTCTATGTTAAAAGGGAAATATAAGGGGTCTGTTTAAACCCCTGATATTTCACCAAAGCCCCCAACCGTACTATAAAAAATGTTTTTAAAAATACAAATCAAATAATTAACAAATAATGTTTAAAAATGTAAAAAGGTTGGAAAAAAAATCATTTTTGGTTTCAGTTTCAGCCTGACAAATTTGTTAATTTCGCTTTCGGTCTAAAAATTTCATTTCAGTGCATCCCTTGATAGAACCTCTGCCAGGTTTGTATTGCTGTCTGTGTCTCTGCTAAAAAAATGTTGGGACATGATCTAGAGGGAAAGGAGGTTTAAGGGTAAATTTGGGTAACGCCCAAATGTTACTGCTTGGTTTTAAATTATTCACTCTGCCCTGTTTACTTTAGAATGCTTTCATGTTCACCCGTGGGATAACACAGGCCAGTGCCGAACTGTGGGCGAAGATGTGCCTGAGCCAGTGAAGAGCTTTACTCACATACCAGCCACCTTGTCTTCCCTCGTCCATTCACAAAAAGCTTTCCATTCTTTTCACAGAATCCAAAGTGTTCTGTGAATGGCCGAGCGGAGAAAAGAGAAGGGGAGAGGAGGGGCGAGAATGCAACCGGATCTCTCCTCCTCCATTCACAAACAGTATTTAATGAAAAGATGGGGGGGTGATGGTGGTGGCGCATGTTACCGAGAGGGGGGGGGTGCGGGCTGGGGGGGGGCGCATGTACCATGGGGGTGTAAGATACCTCTTTCCGACTTCCTGCCCAGCTCACTGACGTCACTGAATGCCAACTAGGGTGTCCCGCTCAGCTCCTGGCAACTAGTGACTTCAGTCAGCTGGGCCGGAGGCCGGACAGAGCGTCATAGGTTGCTAAGAGCTATGTGACCCAGTGTGGTGCCGTCTGAGGCAACTACCTCATAGGGATGGCCCTGAATACAAGGCTTTTTATGAATGGGTTGGGGAGAGGAAGGAGCAGGTAAGCGACTGAAGACCTTCACAGTCTCAGCCGCATCTCTCATTTTGAAGTTCAGCTCTGCCTGTGTTATCCCACTGGTGAAAATCAAAGCATTCTAAAATGCACAGTACAGAGTGAATCATTTATCATTCCCCTTATTAGTTTGTTTTGTTTTGGATAGAGTAGGAAATGGTTAAAACCCATCAGCTTATTTTTAGCTGTCTCTCCGAGTTTAGCAGGAACACCCAAACCTCCAAATTGGGAGGGAACACTCAAACCCTAATCGTGGGACAGAACACTAACCTCCAATGTGGGCTTGAACACTGAAACCTCTATGGTGAGCAGGAACACTCAAACCACTGTGGTGAGCAGGAACGCTCAAACCTCTATGGTGAGCAGGAACGCTCAAACCTCTAAGGTGAGCAGAAACCTCTAGGGCAGTTAGGAATACCCATTTCTCCAAGGTGGGCAGTAACAACCAAACCTCCAAATCAGACAGATACTTGCACATTTTAAAGGTGGGCAGGAGTGCTCAAACTTTCAAGGTGGACAGGAACACCCAGAAATTCCAAGGTGGGCAGGATCACCGATTCTTCTAAGGTGGGCCCTAACATCCAAACCTCCTAGGTGAGAAGAAAAACCCAAACCTCTAAAAAGAGAGGGAACACTCATGTCTTAATGAAGGAGTGGAGACACACATAGGGACATGTCACCTATGAAGTCCCCAAGAAACATAGGAAACCGGTAGGTGATTTAGCTCAGCAGATTCCATTGGGTTTTCAATGTGACCATATTTCATGTTACACCCTGAATATGGGTGTAACATGAAACATGGTCTGAGAGGTAAGCTTAGCCTTTAACCATCACTTTTGAGTGGACTAACCCTTCAATTATGTGAAAATAAAGGTTTTGTCCAAATTTTAAAGTTACAAAATGCTCTCCTTTTTTTTTTTTACAGGTCCATGTCGCACTATTTCTATCAAGATACAGAAGGATTACGTTTACTAAAGACTGATTTTACAGTGTTATTCTTACAAAATAAATATCGTGGGATTACTTTGTGGATGCTTCAGTTCGCATTTTTCAAAAAAAAAAGACCTTTTGGTGTCGCAGAGAACCGCTTTGCTGCTAACGCCACCACTGCTCCTAATTAATACAAAAAAAAAGACACGGAAAGCCAGCAAGGAGGAAAAGGAACAGAAGCCAGCTCTTCTCTCCGAGTAAAACATATGTTGGTTCTTCCTCAGACATATGGGTCTCTGTACCAAAGCTAATTAAGATGTTCTCACCACCTAACGCGCCATCAAAAGTACGACACTCACTAATCAAGCGTCCATACGAAGAACCAGACATTTCTTTGTGTTTTTTCTTTTTCTTTAGAAGGATTGGCTTATGTTACATCTGACATAACAGATTTTGCTGACGATAATTAAAAAAACATAAAATGGCACACTGACAATAAAAAAAAAAAAGTTTTCCTGTTTTTATTCCCATGGACTTTCAGATCATCTTTGTTCTTGTTGGTATCTGTGTAATGGTAAACTATGGTGTATTTTTAGTGGACGCATGTGTTGAATGATCAAAACAGATGTTTAATATAAAGATGGCATGTCCTAGCTCCCAGGGTACAGTTAACCCCAGCCACAGTCAGCCTAGCAGGGCCGTATTTCCCACAAGGCCAACCAAGGCCCGGCCTTGGGGCAGCAGGGAGTAGAGGGGCAGCAGGGGTGGCGGGTAGGGGGGCGCATTGAGGAATTGGACGCATTGGCTTTGGGGCAGTAGAGAGAGTAAATCCGGCCCTGCCCACCAGGTCACTGGGTGGTCCTGTGCAGACCCACAGAGTGGCTCTAATTATGCAAGGGACAGTCATGGCCCCCAATCACTGTGGTGAATGCCCTTAATTATTACACATGTACAGTAGCTCAAATAGGGGTGACACTGGGGGGTTGGCGGTGCACTTCAGCCTTTGCAGGCTCTGCCGATGAACATCTGCAACCTGGGACGCACTGGCCGGCGTCCTGCAACCAATTACATCATTGGTTGCCAGGAGCTGGGTGGGACACCGGCCAGAGCATCCAGGTTGCTAAGAGCTGGGTGGAGAGATGTGTATGGCCCTTAGACATCTTCCCACCCAGCTCTCAGCAAACTGGTACACTCTCTGGCTGGAAAGGGGGAGGCAGGCACACTGCAAACATTGTGCAGCAGAGCGGCCATGCTGCTCTGCCTGCCCCCACCCCCCATGACCCAAAGAAATGCCGCTGAGGCAAAAAACCTCATGCTCTTGTCTAAATTTAATTCCGAAAACCATGAAACCCAGGACATGTGCAGTAGACAAATTGGAATATAGGAACCCCGTTCCTGATACAGACTTGTAAAATGCTGGGGTTACCCCTTAGATTCAACTTGCAGCAAAGTTGCTGTCTGTACAGCGTGCATGTTAAGCGTCTCCCTGGGGCACTGGAGCTCAACCTAGACAAGCAGAGAGTATGTCTACTCAACC
>NW_017307507.1:153492-182792 GCF_000935625.1 Nanorana parkeri
TTTTTTACTGTTTCTTTGTTTTTTTTTACTTATCACTTTTTTTTTAATAATGTCTTCTTATTTTTTTAATTTTTATTTATTTAATTTGTTTTTATCAATGTAATTTTTTTAAGATTTTTATTTATCTGATTTACTTTTTTATTATTTTTTCTTATTTTGTTTCTTATTATTTTTTACTTTTCAATCACCTTTTTATTTTTTTATTTAAGCGGGAGACGAGCTAAATCACGTCTTACCGCTCCATGCGCCTGGCCACGCCCCCTATTTTTAATTTTTATTTAAATTTTTTTTTAATCAATTGCAGTTTTTTTTCAACTAACTTTATTGCTATCACACAGGAGAAAACAATCCCCTGTGTGATAGCAATTGGAGGTGACAGGTTCTCTTTATTGACCCTGCCATCTCCAATACAGGAGTTCTAGCACAGCACTGTGCTAGAACTCCTGTGACAGGTGAGAGAGGAAGAGCACAGCACAGCACAGCTCTCCCCTCTCACTGTGTACATGGAGCGGCAGAGTTACTTTTAACCCTGCCGCTCTGCTCCCTGCAGTGAGGAGACGGACTCCAGAGGAGAGAGGTAGGTGCAGGGGGGAGGGGAGGGGAGGAGGCTGCACACTGTTTACATGTGATCTCGGCGACATCGCATGTAAACGAACAATCGGCTTCCCTCACTCTACATTTAGTCCGGCTTGTACAAAGCAGGACTAAATGTAGAGAGGGCAACTTCCCCACAAGGACACCGCTGCCGCCCCTCTGCGCCCTGCCGCCCCGGCGGCCTTGTGGGGAATCCGGGCCTAGATATAGTACAACAATACTCAATAAAGGAACAAAAAGCACCAAAAAAGAAAACCAATGCAGCCACCAAATCTAAGGATTGGTAAGCTGCAATATATTACATATTTGTTTTTGTGTTTAGATTCGCCAACCCAAAATGGAGGTCCTATGGCCAGCTGAAGGGGGAATTAAAGGTTTCAAGAAGTCTGTCTGAAGATGTCTTTAAAGCTCAGTAAAAGCTTGCTATACACACTGCTCTTAAACAAAGTAAAGCCCATGTGTATGAGGCTAGTCATCCATGTCCCCGCATGTTATGATCTGAGGCCCTCTTTTTGCCTTGAAAAGCTTTAAAATACCTTTACAGAAAAAGCTGCTTCCAGCCCTCACGCTGCAGAGGTCTATGCTGGCAGAGCTGAGTAACAGCCACACCCCTCATCACATACTTGTGTTGAAGAGAAGGGGAGAGTTTGACTCAAATGAGAAAAGATGGATATTTTGCTCGGTTTGTGTAAAGCTTCCTTACAATCTAGACTTGTGCACCGTCAAAAAATTCGTTCTGTTTCGTTTCGGAATATCCATTATTTCGTAATTCGTAACTGAACTCAATTCGGATTCGTACGAAATACGAATTTTCGTTAGTGGCGGTTATATTTTCGTAACTTTATGAACATTCGTTATGATGAAGTTAAAAAGCAAAATACCTTTGTTAATATTGGAGTGGTAGTTGTTTTTTTTATCCGAAATACGAATTCCGTTAACGGATTCCGTATTCCGAATTCCGTATTTCGGACTTTAAAAAAAACTACCATCAACTCCAATATAAATGTACTTTGCTTTTTACCTTCAATATAACGAATGTTCGTAACGGAACGAAAATACGTCAACGGAATTTCGTATTTACTGCCTGTATTTGTAATGCAACTCTCAGCAGCAGAAGAGAACCTCTGATTGGTCAACCAAAACGAAATACGAATTCCGTTAACGGATTCCGTATTCCGAATTCCGTATTTCGGACTTTAAAAAAAAAAACTACCATCAACTCCAATATAAATGTACTTTGCTTTTTACCTTCAATATAACGAATGTTCGTAACGGAACGAAAATACGTCAACGGAATTTCGTATTTCCTGCCTGTGTGTGTAACTGTGTATTGTAATGCATCAGCAGCAGCGGATCCGTATCTCGGATTAAAAAAAAATCTTGTCATGTTGTTCAACCTCATTTACAGGGGTAATATTAGTTCCTGTTTCAAAGAAATTCGGATCCGAAATTCGTTAACGGAATTTCGTATTTCGGATATAATTCGGAAACTGCCATTCGGATTTCGGATGCTCCGAAATTCGGAATTTCAGGAAAATTCGTACGAATTTCAATTCGTAACGAAACGAATCGCACATGTCTATTACAATCTAGTCCGGACACTTTACACAAATTCAACAAAATACGCGTCCTTTGACACTTCAGTCCAGACCAGATTTCATTCCTCTGCTCCTTTTCAGCCCTGTAGAAGGGGGACTCTTGCAACCCCCAGAATGATTTTATTCTCACAGGGACACACCTTCTAAGCCATCCTCACTCAACTTCTTCTCTGAAGAAGTGGGGCTTTTGCATTGGATTTTATTTTCATAGGGACACACCTTCTAAATCAGGGGTAGCCAAACTCCGGCCCTCCAGCTGTGGTGGAACTTCAAATCCCATTTGGCATTGCAAGAGTCTCACACAGACATGAGAGAGATGCATCATGGGATTTGTAGTTTCACTACAGCTGGAGAGCCGGGAGTATGTCTACCCCTGTTCTAAAACATCCTCATTCAACTTCTTCCCTGAAGAAGGGGGACCCTTGCAACGCCCAAAACGCATTGGATTTTTGCAACCCCTGAAATGCATTGGATTTTATTTTTAGGGATCCTGACACACCTTCTTAACCATCCTCACTCAGCTAGGAATCTGTCTGTGCCCCTGTTGATCCCATCAAATACACAGGAAGTGGGAATATTCTGCCTCACTTCCTTACTTCTGGCACCTATGAAATAGACTGGAAATGTGGAGATAATCCCTCCCTTCCTGCCCTAACACCTGTCACACAGGAAGCAAGGAAACAATCTTCCAAATGGGGACACAGAAAGAAATGGACAGTGAACAGAGCTTCTCTTCCAACCAAAACTAGAAGAAAAAAAAAAAAGGTTGTGGCTGAAGTTGGACTTTGAAGGAGAACTATGAGGCGGGTGCTTCTCACTCACCTCATAGTTCTAGCCGACCTCTGACAATGAGACTGTCACAGGTCGGCTCAGTAGATCGGGAGGTGAGCGAACACATACCGGCGTTCGCTCACCTCTCGATCCTGTCACGGCTCTGTGCGGTGACAGGGGAGGGGCTGGATTCCCCCCTCCCCGCACCGATCCGTCAGCGCTGACTGGCGGAACGGGCGGGTACAGCTGGCTCTGCCTCTAGATAGGCAGAGCCAGCTGTCAGTCACGCAGCTGGGCGGATCCCGGCATAATTGTTGGGATCCGCTTCAGCTGCGGCGTCTCAGTATACCGCGAGCAGCAGCTTGCGGTATACTGAGCCTAGGGTGACGGGAGGACGCTAGTTTGTGTCCTCCCGTTACCCTTAGGAGAACTATGGGGAAAAGCCCTGACCCCATAGTTCTCCTTTAATGTCTAAAACAGATTATACTGAATACATGTGTTCAACTTGTGTCCCCAGGGCAGGGAAAATAGCCCTTCTCCTGACGTGAGCCACTTGTGGCCGGTAAAGTTAAAAAGTGTGGTCATTTTTAGGTGGGTATCATTTTCTTTCAGACCCCTGTGGGTTGTACCCATGTGTGGTTCAGTGTAGTGGTGCAGCACAGCTGTCCAATTACCTTAAAGGGCTTGGGAGGACATTGCTGGTTGTCATCCGCCCAGGAAGTGATTCACTTGCTAATTGAGAACAAGCAGGATCTGTTGCACGCTGTGCGCCTATCACAGCGCACATAGATATGAGAGCTCCTTGTATTTTGACCAGCAGAGGAAGCTGTACCCAGACATCACAACTCTCCCGGACGTTCCTGGAGTCTCCAGCTATTAGACAGCAGCTCCTGGCCGCCCTGGAAAGAAACATTTTCTCCCGGAAAGGTTTACTTTGCTCTATCTATCAGAGTAAACCTTTCCCTGCTATCTGTTTTTGTTTTTTTTCTGACATCGGAGCCGCCTACCACCATCAGTCAGAGAAAATAAAAAACAGCATAGGAATGAATAGCTAGGCTTCTATTGGTTTTTGCCATCTGCAATAGCTATTGCACCCGCCCACTGCTGCTGTCAATCAGCAAAGGTGGACGTGAAGTTTTCCATCAGGTCCCCCTCTGCTGATTGACAGCAGCAGAGGGCGGGCGCAATAGCCAGCTTGCTATTGGCTATTGCAGATTGAAATAGCCAATAGCAATCTAGCTATTCATTCCTATGCTGTTTTTTTTTTTTATTCTTCAGACGACAGCAACTTTCTGAATACTAAAAACAACCCCAGCAGATAGCACAGGAAGCAATAACTTGTTTACGATCTGCCATCATTTCAAGGAGGTGTTCTCCCCCCCCCCCACTGTACATCAAGTAAAGAAATGATACGCATACCTCTCTGTGTGTGTTGTTACAGTATTAAAAATGGCGGCCAATCTGCCACTTCCAATGTCACCTTTCATCAGACATCAATACATTGAGGAGTCTGGTCTTTCTGTAAAGTGTTCCACTT
Organism: Nanorana parkeri; assembly: GCF_000935625.1. Lineage (NCBI taxonomy): Eukaryota > Metazoa > Chordata > Amphibia > Anura > Dicroglossidae > Nanorana > Nanorana parkeri. The sequence continues at coordinate 157,993 of NW_017307507.1, forward strand.
GCAAAAAAAAGACATGAGTGCCATTTGATCTGATCAGCTTTATTGATGGAGCAGTCATGTCCCTTCCTAATTTATTGTGCAGAAAGTGAAGTATTCTCTCAGTGCCACTACCCTGAGACCAACTTTGAGTGGTGGTGGTGGTGGTGGAGGTGGAGAGCCTAATTTGCTCCTATGTTGAATAAAGCCAATACTAAACACAACACCAGCCTGTGCTCCATGAAAGTACAACAGCGCCACGTCTGGAGACATCAGTTTATGCTAATCGCTCGCAGGAATGGGAGATATTTACTGCCTAGTCACATCTAATTATCTTTTTTTATCACATTTGTCAGGTCTTGTCAGCGTTTAACAGGCAGATTATCAGGCCAGATTCCACTTGGCAGGGTATATGTGGAGTCATAAACAGGAGGAAAACAGTGAATCATTCTGCAAAGGACATGTCCCGGTTTTATGAGAGGTGATTACGCTGCTGCCTTGGGTTGTTTAACAGTTCAGAGCAATTTCACTCTATTAGCCGATTGCTTCTGTGGGCATCAAAGAGGACCTGTAGTGCAGAGCAAAGGGAACTTGAGAAACTCAGCTATTGACCGCAAATTGGTAACAGCTAGTTAAAGTGACACTAAACTCAGGAGCTTACATGATGGTGTACCCACCGGAGGGGTGCGTCCCCGACAGCCTGGGCTCACAGAAAGTAAATAAATGATGCTGCCCGTTATTCAGCCAGGAAGGGGTCAGCGATGAGTGGCGAATGAGAACATGGAGGCCAGCACTGGCTGGGGGATATGATTCAAAAAGAAATAATGGAGTTTTGCTTTAAAGTGACACTAAACTCATGAGTGACATCTTAAAAATACATTCAAGTACCCTAACTATCAACAAAATGTATCTTATTTGTGTATCACTCGGCTGTAGATCCTCCAATCACCTCTGAATTGGCGCTGACACTGTCCTTCCTTCTGGAGGGTGGCTACTTTTGTTCCTCATGGTCCCTGCGTGTGTTGTGAAGTAGTCACTGCACCAAGCTCACACCTGTGATGGACTACAATCTCAGTACATTTTACTAAACTAAACGGACCCCCTGTAGCGCTGGGCTGTGCCGCGCGTGTCGGGATCCTCTGGCAGTTGCCGGCCAGTTAAATAAGGACCCCCACCTGGAGCTCCTCCCACCGGACCAGCGCTGACTCGCCGCTGCTCTCCCGCACCGAAGGTAAGGAAAAAAAAAAAAAACATAGCGCAAGCATCGGGGCATTTTGGCAAGTACAAGTACTTGTCAAAATGCCCTGTTTTTTCCGCCCTCACCCTGCAGCGCCCTCAGGCGGCCACCTGACTTGCCTTGCGGTGGCGCCGGGCCTGTATAGAGGAATCAGGATCTCCTTCCCCTTCCAGTGGTCCCTTTACTGATGCTCTCCACCTCTGCAGGGCGAGAAAAACAAGGCATGTGAGGTCACCAGACCAAGACAGCTGAAATTTTAGTAGGGATGGAGTTTTTAAAAAATAAGTGTAGATGGCACGTTCAGAAATGGTGCTGGCTCTGCTCTGAAATAGTTCATTTTGTAACACTTATAACCTGGAAAAACTGCAACTTTTCTGTTCAAAACAATACTTTTTGGTGTCCCTGTGCCTCCAACTGCCAAATACTAATGATGCCGAACAGTGTCGTAAAGATATGGCTGACAAAGATTATTGTAGCACTGCAGTGCTCTTAGGGGGAGTTTCATTAGATCCCCAATCCCTAATTGGCTAACACAGCTGTCCATAGAGGTCATGATCATTTTTTTAAGGTTGTGCGGCTCTGGGGGAAATGCACTTCCACTGCTGGTTCCACTGGAGATCCCTCTAGTTATCACTAGAGGGATCTCCAGCAAGGGAAATGGGTATAGGACTTAGGACAGTAAGGTGTGGTGGAGTTATGAGGGTTTGGGATATTACGTGCCAATGGGCATTTGTGGCGGTAGTTATTTAGGATGGAGATGCTATTTGTAGAGGAGGGTATACAGTGTTGGAGGCCAGGGGCCCAGTCTCAGATTATTGCACTGGGGCCCAGAAGAGTCCAGCTATACCACTGATAAAGCAGAACACTTCCTCCTCTGAGTCTCTTCTCTATTCTCCATAATACGTGATTTTGTCTGTGCTGGAAGAATACAGAACCCTTTTTCTGTTAGATCCCAATGTATATATATATAATATAACACTAATAATTATACCGTTCTCTATATAATGTATTCGCTACAGATGGCAACTCTCTGGCGCCATCATGTGTCAGTAGGAAAGAAGACGAATAAGGGTTTTATACGTCTGTGTAGAATATGTGCTTTGAATCAAAATTTCAAAAGGGTCAGACCTTCCTAAACTGGTATTTCAATTTTTGGCAGATGCTGGAAATTGACATCACCTGACAGCTTCTCATATCTCTGGACTGCAGGCTCCCAGGTCTGCATCATGCGTAGGCCCAATTTATGGCTGAAAATTTGAACCTAAAACGATGAATCACTACTCAACCCTTGTCAATGGTCAGGTGGGTCCCTGAGAGCCAATAATCTGAAAGACTAGACAAAACTGTCCCCTCACTATAAACGGGTGGGCCATATTATCAGTGTGTTTGAGCAGGTTAAGGAAAGCTGACCATGTAGGGAGAGATACCTACCTATACAGTGTCTTACGGTGCTATACAATGCTATACTTTGCTATACAGTGTCTTACGGTGCTATACAATGCTATACTTTGCTATACAGTGTCTTACGGTGCTATACAATGGCTTACAGTGCTATACAATGCTATACTTTGCTATACAGTGTCTTACGGTGCAGATTCCTATTGGCTATTTCACTTTGCAAAAGCCTATAGCAAACTAGCTATTGCACCCCGCCCCCTACTGCTTACAATCACCAGAAGAGGACCTGATAGAAAAAAAATCAGGTCCCCCCTCTGCTGATTGACAGCAGCAGTGGGCGGGTGCATTAGCTAGTTTGCTATTGGCTATTGCACTTTGCAAATCTAGCTATCTAGCTTAGCAGGAATCTAGCTATGCATTCCTACGCCTTTTTTTTTCTTTTCTGACTGACGGTCGGGCCGCGGCTCCCGATGTCAGAAAAGAGGAAAAAAAAAAAAACAATCGCAGGGAAAGGTTTAATCTGCTCGATTGAGCAGATTAAACCTTTCCGGTAAAAAGAGAGAGCAGATTAAACCACTCTCCCGGGCGGCCGGGAGAGTTAGGCTGTGTAATCACTGTGTACTCCATCGTGTAACGAAGGAAAGGGGGAGGAGTCCAGTGACGTCACGGACATCGACGTCACCGGACTCCACCCCCCTTCCCTTCGTTAGCCGACAGTCTGCCGGTTTATACTTGTTACCTCAGGGTCCACCGGCTCTGTCCGATGTCTCGCCCAGCTCAATAAAGTCAATGGTTGCTAGGAGTTGGGCAGGACGACAGCCAGAGCACCCCGCCCAGCTCCAGGCAACTGGTGACATCAATGAGCTGGGTGGGATGCAGCGTCACAGGTTGCTAAGAGCTTTTATCTGGATTCTTTCTTCCCTAATGGCACATTGGGTGTATTCCAAGATGACAATGCCAGGATTCATCAGGTTCAGATTCTAAAAGAGTGGTTCAGGGCAGTGAGATACCGATACCTGCACAGCCCTCTTGAGATCCCGTACACAGCCCTCCTGAGACTCCGCACAGCTTCCCACCAGGATATTGAATATCCTGTCTCTCTCCACTGGCTGTCCCTCATTGCTCTTTCTCCTGGCTGTCTCTCACTCTATCCCCTGGCTGTCGCTCCTGCCTCTCTCTCCTCTTTCTCTCCTGTCTGTCTCTCCTCACTCTCTCTCCTAACTGTCTCTCTTTGCTCTCTCCCCTAGCTCTCTCTCTCCTGGCTGCCTCTCCTCTTCTTCTCTCTCTCCCGTCTGTCTCTTCTTGCTCTCTCTCCTGGCTGTCTTTCCTCAATCTTTCTCCCGGCTGTCTCTTCTCACTCTATTCTGGCTGTCTCTCCCTGCTCTCTCCCCTGGCTGTCTCTCCTCGCTCTCCTCCCTGGATGTCTCTTCTCTCTCAATCCTTGCTGTCTCTTTTCTCTCTCTCATTGTTTGCCCAGGGTCCAATCAGTATTAAAGACGGCCCTGGGCAATCAGTATAAAGACTCAGATAAAATGAGAGCATGCTGGGACATATCATAATTGAACTACAAGTCCTAGCATACCCTCATTGTCCCTCTACACCCCCTCCAAAATATTACCCAGGGAACTACAAGTTCCAGCATGCCCTCATTGTCCCCGTACGTACAATATCACCCAGGTAATAGTAACAAGCTGATTGGCAGGCTCCTGTCCTCCTTCTGTAGAGTGGAGCCTGGGTCCCTGCAGGGGTTTTTTTTTTAGTATTCTGACAGCTGCTGCCATCAGAATAAAAAAAAACAGTATAGGAATGCATAGCTAGATTCCTATTGGCTATTTCACTTTGCAATAGCAAACTAGCTATTGCACCTGCACACTGCTGCTGTCAATCAGCAGAGGGGGACCTGAAGCAGCTCGGCGGCATTCGGCTATTCACCCCTATGAGAATAGTGGCGAATGGTAGCGAGTGAACTGCCGGAAGTTCGGCACAGCCGATCCAGATGTTCAATCGGCTGAGTTGAATGGCTTCTGCACTTCGGCTCAGCCGAACATGCTCGGGCTGACCAAAGCCAGATGATGTATGGCTGATTGTGGCCGATGTACAGCTGGGGTCAGCCGTACAGAGCCGAAGTGAATAGCCGAATGCCGTTCGGCTCAGTTCACTTCGGCTCGGTTATTCACTCGGCCGCCTTTGGCCCTTGGATTCCTTGTAAATGAGTAACCACAAAAAACCTGCAATTCATTCCACCCTTTGATTTACAAGGTACTAAGTCCATAATCTTTAGGGTTACAAACGTATAAATCTTTGGAAGTAGATCATATACTCAAAGTGTTCTTTTAGCATGTAGTCCAGTCACAACCTTTCTGGCTTCATTGATTTCATCCTCCACATTGTCAGTATTATCAGCTATGTACAGGTGAAACTCGAATAATTAGAATATCGTGCAAAGTTCATTTATTTCACTAATGCAACTTAAAAGGTGAAACTAATATATGAGAGAGACTCATTACATGCAAAGCAAGATAGTTCAAGCCGTGATTTGTCATCATTGTGATGATTATGGCTTACAGCTCATGGAAACCCCAAGAACCCCAAATCCACAACCTCAGAAAAGTAGATTATTACATGCAATCAATAAAACAAGGATTGTACATAGAACAATATCGGACCTCTGAAAAGTACAAGCATGCATATGTACTCAGTACTTGGTTTGGGCCCCTTTTGCAGCACTTATTGCAATTACTTTTGCACGATATTCTAATTATTCGAGTTTCCCCGGTATACACAACACTGTCTACCTCCCATACCTCCCGCCCTTTGGGTATTTTCTTCCACACATATAGCGAGGCATTGGACTACATGTAAACCTTAATATAAAAAGATAACCATCCTTTATCTTCTTAAAAGGTTCTCCACCCTTCTCCCCCTCAGATGGGGAATAGGGGAAATCTCTTTATTATATTTTGAAGGGTCTACCTACGTACCTGTCTTCCCATTCTGACTTACCTCAATGATACGGCTGAAAAATACAACAAACAATCAAAGTTCAAAAGCACGGAAGCTAAATATTGAGCTAACAATAACTGAACGCCATGTCTTTCCTTTTAATGTGTTCAAAAGCATAACAGCTAATCAAAGTCCTCCATATCAAGTCATGGACAGCACAGGAACGCCATACAAAGTCTAAGTCATCACAGTTTACACATAGTAGATGTGATAGTGTTGGACCATCATGGCAGATGGAGCCTTTTTGAGGCTTATTTGCACAGACAGTTCAGCTGCTTATCAGTGCCCAAGTCTTTAATGTGAGGGCACTTGTCTCCGCCACCATGGGCGTAACTAGAAATCACAGGGCCCCATAGCAAAATTTTGTATGGGGCCTTGTGATTTCTAGTTACGCCCCTTGCAGAGCCCACTTGAGATCCCAAACAGCCCACCTGTGAGTGACCCTGCAGAGCCCACCATAGACTCTCTATGGTGGGCTCTGCAGGGTCTCAGGTGGGCTGGTCACACTCCTGCACACCTCTTACCTGTCAGCCCCGATCCGCTGTCAGCCTCCTCCACCGCCGGGCCCTGCCTCCTCCTCCGTCGCTGGGCCCCGCTTCCTCCTCCGATGCCGGGCCCCACCTCCTACTCTGCTGCTGACACTGGGCCCAGCCCCCTCCTCTGCTGCCAACGCCGGACCCAGCCTCCACCTCCTCAGCTGCTGGCTGTCACTGACTCAGCAGTGGCATTGAAGGAACGCAGTGCTGCACAGATCACTGACAGGTTGTCAGTGATCTGGACAGCGGTTCCGTTCTCCTCAAAGTCGGCAGTGACAGCCAGCAGCCTGTGATGCCATAGCAGCACAGGCGGCCCGCAGGACATCAGGGGGACCCCTTTTTTACCGTGTCCTGGCCCCATAGCGGCCGCCACTGTCCACCACCATGGTTTATGGTTGCCTTCAAGGTTCACATCATTTAATTCATTTTATTCTCAAGTGACATGGTTTAAAGTGGAAACACAACTTTCTTAGTTAAAGTGACATTAAACCCTCAGATTTTTTAACATAAAACAATACTGTAATGTGCGCCTTACTGTAATCCATGGTAGTTTCCCTTCTCTTTGCTGCTCTTCCTTTTAAATCCTCATCTCTTCTCATGCTGGGGGAGAACTTCCCTTTGCAGCTCAGGGCCTCTTCCTGTAGTGCTGGCTCAGGTTGTGAACCTACACACAGACACCATGTATCCATTCCAGAGACAAGGCAGTCTGCTGCAAAACAGAAGTTCTGCCCATCATGAGAAGAGAGACAGATTTAAAAGGAAGAGCAGCAAAGAGAAGGGAAACTACCATGGATTACAGTAAGGCGCACATTACAGTATTGTTTTATGTTAAAAAATCTGATGGTTTAATGTCACTTTAATAATGAACTATTGTTACAGTTGCATTACTCATCTACAACCTGACCTCTATCCAGGGGCGTAACTAGAAATCACAGGGCCCCATAGCAAAATTTTGTATGGGGCCCTGTGACTTCTAGTTATGCCCTTGCAGAGCCCACTTGGAGACTCATATAAATAGAGTTAGGACCACACTTTACAGAGGTGCCTTGACGGTGGCAGTGTGGCTTCTACATATTTTTGGCCAAAGGTTTGTGCAACTAAAACCTCTGCTTTTAACGTATACTGTTAGACAGGGTAATTTGTTTTGTTGCAGGCCAGCTGGCAGGTGTGCTGGGGATTTTTTGTGTTTTGTATTACTCATCTACAACCTGACCTCTATCCAGGGGCGTAACTAGAAATCACAGGGCACCATAGCAAAATGTTTGTATGGGGCCCTGTGACTTCTAGTTATGCCCCTTGCAGAGCCCACTTGAGATCCCACGCAGCCCACCTATGGTGGGCTCTGCAGGGTCACCCTCAGGTGCACTGGTCACACTCCTTACCTGTCTGCCTCCCCTTCCTGCACGATCGCTGATGGGCCCCGTCTGCTACTCCATCGCCGGGCCCGCCTCCTTCTCCGTCACCGGGCCCCGCTTCCTCCTCTGCTGCCGACCACGGGCCCCGCCTCCTCGTCGACAGATCACCGGGTCCAGCCTGCTACGCCGCCGCTGCTGGCTTTCATTAACTCCGCAGCGGCTGTGAGAAGAACGTGCTGCGGCACAGAACACTGTCAGTGATCTAAAGAGCAGCGCATTCTTCTCACAGCCGCCAGTGAAAGCCACCAGCATAAGATGCCATAGCGACCCAGGCCCAGATGCCATAGCGCCCTAGGTCGCTATGGCGATTGTTACGCCACTGCCTCTATCAAATTCTGAATATAAATTAAACCGTTTCAAACTATAGCCCCAACCTAGTAGTATAATAAAGAGCAAACATAGATACACTATCCATATACCGGTAGTACAGGCTCATAATATGGTAACAATTATTTAGAGCAGGCCTTCTTAAACTTTTTCCACTCGTGACCCCTTTTCGCAGGAGGAAATTTATACGTGACCCCGGGTATATAGGTATAGAAAACAGGTATACAAATCAAACATTCACTGATAATAAATCCTAAAGAAATGTAATTTAAAACAATTCTTTGGTATACATATCATTTTACCATTTATTAAAGATAAAAGCAAATGTAGAGCAACGTTTTTCCAGAGTTGATCGACATTTTGATTTCATAACCGCCAGTGCTGAGAACGCCACTTAAATATGTAGTACAAAATGGCAGAAGTATGTTTCGGGCCATTTCATTTTCACTTTGACTGGAGACGTTTTTTACAAGACTTTGCATCAAACTGTAAGCAACAGCAGAGCTTAGGTGGGACACATAGTCTGATTCTGTCCTGACAACCTGGGGAAGGATTGGACACAGGGCCGGATTTCCCACAAGGCCTCGGGGCAGCAGGGAGTAGAGGGGCAGCAAGGGTGTGGAATTCCTATCTCCCCATGCCCGGGACATGCAGTTCCTGGTGCCAGGCGGGTAGTTGTTTTCTACATTAAGCCCTGCTTTAAGCAAGCAGAGCTAATTGTACAGTGGGGAAGCCACCGATTGTTTTGTACAAGTGATCTCGGCAATGATGTTGAGATCACTTGTATGCAGCCTGCATAAAGGGGGGGCACATTGAGTGAGGAACCTGGCATTGGGGCATCAGAGAGAGTAAATCCGGCCCTGATTGGACAGTTGCAATTGAAACAATGACTTCTAAAGCCCTGCTCCTGGGAAAACTTTTTGGGGAAGGGTTAGGCAAACCTCTGCGTTGTGTTCTCCTGCTAACCCAGCAGAAAGGCATCATGGCACACTCACAAAACCAGCATGTAAAACAACATGTCTCACCACTAAGGATAATGACAGAGGTTTGGATACACGTCTTCTGCTGAGGATGTGTAAGCCGCACTGCCGCGCCAAGGCACCTCTTATAGTGCGGTCCTAACTCTAAACTATGAGAGTCTCCATTTTGGAGCACATGGGGGCAGAAGATATCAAATTGGGTGCAGGTTTGTCAGGAGGACGCCCAACCTCCTTAAAGGCACAGAAACACACAAGGGATCCCGCACATCCTAATGACAGCTGAGAAATAGGGTTGCCACCCGTTCGGTTTTCACCCGGACAGTACGGGTTTCGGATCCTGTGTACGGGTGGGAGGCGAGCTAACCCAGCCCCAGAGTAGACGTCTGCTTACCACTTTAAATGTAACTGGTAGAAAGTCACACACGCTCCAATTTAAATGAAAGTCAATCTTCTTTATTGACCATGGTAGTGTCACATTGCTAAGCATTGTGACACTACCATGGTCAATAAAGAAGATTGACTTTAATTTGAATTGGAGGGTGAGTGACTCAGTTACATTTGATTTGCAGAGGCATCTGCAGTCACTCTAGCACCCACCCGTTCTTTTGGGTTTTTCGGTCAGGAGTGCAATGGGATTTACTATGTATTGCTTACCACTTTAGCCGCCTTTACTCCCGACCAAGTCCTTGCTCTGCAGCGCTTCAGCCAGCTAAAAGGCAAGCTCTGTCCCCCTGCGCGTACACAGAAAGGTACCAATTATATACAGGGCCGGATTTACTCCCCCTGCCGCCCCAAGGCCAGGTTCCACAATACGCCCCTCCCGCGCCGCTGTCACGGCAGAGAGCTGTGACAGGATCGAGAGGTGAGCGAACGCCGGTATGTGTTCGCTCACTTCCCAATCTACTGAGCCGACCTGTGACAGTCTCATTGTCACAGGTCGGCTAGAACTATGAGGTGAGTGAAAAGCACCTCACCTCATAGTTCTCCTTTAATAACCCTCTAATAAAATACTGTTTCCATCTTTCTTCTTGTTTGTCGCATCTCAAAGCTGCTGATCTCCAGCAGATCTGCCAATTCTTGTCCACATGTCCTCCAGCGATGGCTGCACACTATGTTTCAGGCTATGTTCCACCATGTCCAAGCCAGATCTGGAGCAGATCTGCAAACGCAATGCAGTGCCTTTGTGATACATTCGTGTGGTTTGGTTTTTTTTTAGCTTGAAATTGGCTTTCATGTGCAATCCAGTGCATGCCCATGCCTTTATTAAGCGTTTACATATGTTCCAGACCAGAAAAAATAGTGCATGATGCAGCATTTTTTTCCCCGTCACCGGAGCGGACTGGACTGGTGTGAACAGAGCCCAGAAACACCATAGGAATACATTGGGATGCAGTTCCGGTGCGGAGAAAAACTGCTCTGGTCTGTATCTGGTCCGGACAAGGTGTGAACAAGCCTTGGTTTCCTGATGGCGACAACAGTGATTTCTTGTTTCCATCAAATGCCCCTTTGACAGGGTGACTATGAACGATTGCAATCACTGAGATCACTGCAATCAATGAGACCATAGCAATCAATTAGGTCATTACAATCAATGAGACCATTGCAGACAATGAGAACATTGCAATAAATGAAACTGTTGCAATCAATGAGAACACTGCAATCAATCAAACCGTTGCAATTTACTAGAACACTGCAATCAGTGAGACCATTGCAATCAATGAGAACACTGCAATCAACAAGACGCAATCAATTAGACCATTGCAAACAATGAGGCGCAATCAATGAAACCACTGCAATCAATGAGACGCAATCAATGAGACGCAATCAATGAAACCACTGCAATCAATGAGAATACTGCAATCAATGAGCCACAATCAGTGAGACCATTGCAATCAATGAGAACACTGCAATCAATGAGAACACTGCAATCAATGAGAACACTGCAATCAATGAGACCATTTCAATCAATAAAACTATTACAATCGATGAGACGCAATCAATGAGACCATTGCAATCAATGAGACTATTGCAATCAATGAGACGCAATCAATGAGACGCAATCAATGAGATTATTGCAATCAATGAGACGCAATCAATGAGACCATTGCAATCAATGAGAACACTGCAATCAATGAGAACACTGCAATCAATGAGAACACTGCAATCAATGAGAACACTGCAATCAATGAGACCATTTCAATCAATAAAACTATTACAATCGATGAGACGCAATCAATGAGACCATTGCAATCAATGAGACTATTGCAATCAATGAGACGCAATCAATGAGACGCAATCAATGAGATTATTGCAATCAATGAGACGCAATCAATGAGACCATTGCAATCAATGAGAACACTGCAATCAATGAGAACACTGCAATCAATGAGAACACTGCAATCAATGAGAACACTGCAATCAATGAGACCATTTCAATCAATAAAACTATTACAATCGATGAGACGCAATCAATGAGACCATTGCAATCAATGAGACGCAATCAATGAGACCATTGCAATCAATGAGACTATTGCAATCAATGAGACGCAATGAATGAGACCATTGCAATCAATGAGACGCAATCAATGAGATGCAATCAATCAATGAGACGCAATCAATGAAAACACTGCAATCGATGAGACGCAATCAATGAGACTATTGCAATTGATGAGACGCAATCAATGAGACTATTGCAATCAATGAGACGCAATCAATGAGACCATTGCAATCAATGAGACTATTGCAACCAATGAGACGCAATCAATGAGACCATTGCAATCAATGAGACGCAATCAATGAGACGCAATCAATGAGACTATTGCAATCAATGAGACGCAATCAATGAGACCATTGCAATCAATCTGACTATTGCAATCAATGAGACGCAATCAATGAGACTATTGCAATTGATGAGACGCAATCAATGAGACTATTGCAATCAATGAGACGCAATCAATGAGACTATTGCAATCAATGAGACGCAATCAATGAGACTATTGCAATCAATGAGGCGCAATCAATGAGACTATTGCAATCAATGAGGCGCAATCAATGAGACTATTGCAAAAAAATAAATAAAGCGGCTGCTCTACTGCCCTCTGAAAAACTCTTCACCGCGAATCTCTTTTCAGAGGGAAGCTTGCTGTCCATATGAACGAGGCCTAAGTGCCCATTCACACTGGGCGTTTAATCGTGCGATTTCCGCGCATATTTGCAGTGCAATATTGCGCATATTTGCCGCGCAAGAGTGCGCATATTTACCGCTCGATATTGCGCATATTTGCAGCGCGATATCACGAGAAGTCGCCGTCAAATGATTTTCAATGGAGCTGCTCTATTGTACAGCTCCATGTCGCCTGTCGCTCGTCGCCGACAGCGACAAGCGACGTGCATGCAGCCCGACGGTGAAGGTCGCGCGATCGTCGACGGCACGTCGCCCGAACAGTCACGCTATCCTGGCCGTGCGGTTCCGCTCGAGGTAAGTGTCGCTTAGTGTGAATGGGGCCTAAGGCAAGTATAGGCAACCTCAGCCCTCCAGCTCTGGTGAAACTACAAAGTCCATCATGCCTTTTCCTCTATGAGTCATGCCTGGGGCTGTCAGAGTCTTGCAATGCCTCATGGGACTTGTAGTTCCACAGCAACAAGAGTGCCAAAGTTGCCTACCCCTGGCCTAAGGCAAAAATAACAATATTAGCTAAACGTTTACACACACTGAAATAAATAACCTCGATGCTTTCCTTTGACCTTTATACAGAAGGTCCTTCACGCAGCGCAGCGACAACAAAACATATCCTACAATGAGCAATTGGATGGGTGACAGGAAAGATCTTCTTACAGGCATCACCTGATCTTGTGGCAGCGATGTAGCATTGGATCGTTACAAAGGAGAGCGCCAGTGTCATTATATATGCTGTGCATCTGAGCTGCACCCTGCAACAATGTAGTATCGACTTACATCACAGGTGGTACATGTAAGGGTGTCGCCGTTCATTATCTCACTTTTCCGTCCTCCTTTTGTATCATGCTTGTCCTTAAAGGAGAACTATGAGGCGGCGCTTTTCACTCACCTCAAAGTTCTAGCCGACCTGTGACAATGAGACTGTCACAGGTCGGCTCAGTAGATCGGGAGGTGAGAGAACACATACCGGCGTTCGCTCACCTCTCGATCCTGTCACGGCTCTCTGCCGTGACAGGGGAGGGGATGGATTCCCCGCTCCGATCCGCCAGCGCTGACTGGCGGAACGGACGGGGAAGGGGGCGGGTACAGCTGGCTCTGCCTCTAGATAGGCAGAGCCAGCTGTCACTCACGCAGCTGGGCGGATCTCGACATCGATGTCGGGATCCGCTCCGGCTTCGGCGTCTCAGTATACCGCGAGATGTAGCTCGCGGTATACTAAGCTTAGGGTGACGGGAGGACGCTAGCTTGTGTCCTCCCGTTACCCTAAGGAGAACTATGGGGAAAAACACTGACCCCATAGTTCTACTTTAAACTCGACGAAACTGTTCTGATCTAAATTGCAACAACAGTACACTTTTTATGGAAGAGATTTCCTGCTGATGGCCTTACTAAGGGGTCCATTTATTACAAATATTCAGAGTCATTACTCCTCGGAGACATTCATTCTGTGCAAATAAAAGCAAAAGAATGCTCTTGGTATGTTTTAAATCTCTTTAAATGTTTTAAATGTTCTTAGTATGTTTTTTTCTCGAATGTAATGTAATGTAATACTGCATTATGGCCACTAAATGGAGCTGTAGAGCGCAGGAAAGAAGTATGCATGGAAATACAATTGCTTGATCTAAGAAACCAATTCCACAAGAATAAGACCCAGACACAGTATTGGAAGTTGTAATGTTTATTGATACATTACTGTATACCAAGAGGTTCTCAACCTGTGTAACCTCAGGACCCACATTTGTCCTCGGTCATTAAATCGCGGCCCAAGTCGCACTGCAATGGAACGCACGCCATTAGGGTACTGCGTATTATGGCGTGGGCGTATGAACTGTGGGTGGGAGGTGCCCACACCAGAACACACGGTAGGTGCAATTGCGTGGTACAGTGCGTTAAATTGCACAGTACTATGTGATTAATGCACTGTACTAGTGTGAACGGGCCCTCAAAAACACTGACATACATACACAACCACAGATACAATCTCACACACATACACACTACAAAAATATTAAAATTTGTCTTACTTTTTTTTTTAAGGTTCACCCAGCCTCCTTACCTTACAAGAACTGGAGTGGATCCTCAGCCTAGAGTCCAATGTGGGCTGCTGTGCTGTGATGGAGCTCCATCCATATGTGTGTTGCTTGTATAACCCCCTTGCACACCCTGTAGAGGTGCCGGGACCAGAAAGTGATGTCACTCTGGTCTAGGCACCTTTATAGGACACGTGAGGGAGCTGTAAGCAATGCATGTATGGATGGAGTTTTCTCGTGGCCATACCCCCATCCACCTTGCTTTAAAGCTGGTTATGAGTTGATGAGTGCGTTTGCCATTTGTTTTGCATACCCCCATACCATCTCAAGCTGAAACTCAGCGCCAGGCAGAATATTTTAAAAGGCTGCTTGGCGGAGAACTGAAGGTTGTGCACTAGGGGGAGGCTGAGGAGCCTCTCACCTAGAAAAGCGGAAGACATGCGGCAACCCACTGAACACGGGGTCGCGACCAAACTCATTATTTCCCTGCTCTTACATCGTACTGACTCATCACTCTGCACTCCTCATCTGTCACTCTCAGACAATCAGGAATATCATTCATGCAATTTTAATGTTCCCAGAGAGAAAACGGTCCCATTAGCCTGAATCCGCCGGGATTAACCCGCCTCTCCTCATTGCAGTTTTTGGGGGTTTTTTCGTAACGGTCCTGTTTAATTTCCCCGATGCCGTAAAATTTCCATCCTCCCAGCTACACAAAGTACATTTATTTTTACACACAAAACATCTTGTTTACTGCATTATTTATGTCCTAACATAATCGCTTAAAGAACAAACATATTATTAAGGGAAAACAAAATCCAAACCCACATGGCCCTGAGTGAAAAAGTGTTTGCCCCCCTTGTTAAAACATAACTTAACTCTGGTTTGTCACACCTGAGTTCAATTTCTCTAGCCACACCCAGGCCTGATTACTGCCACACCTGTTCGCAATCAATAAATCACTTAAATAAGACTTGACTGACAAAGTGAAGTAGGCCAAAAGATCCTCAAAAGCTCCACATCAAGACCCCACAACAACATCCAAAGAACTGCAGGCCTCACTTGCCTCGGTTCAGGTCAGTGTTCATGACTCCACCATAAGAAAGAGACTGGGCAAAAATGGCCTGCATGGCGGAGTTCCAAGACGAAAACCGCTGCTGAGCAAAAAGAAGATAAAATCCTGTCTCCATTATGCCAGAAAACATAATGATGATCCCCAAGACCTTTGGGAAAATACTCTGTGGACTGACGAGACAAAAGTTTAACTTTTTGGAAGGTGTGTCCCATTACATCTGGCGTAAGAGTAACACCGCATTTCAGAAAAAGAACATCATACCAACAGTAAAATATGGTGGTGGTAGTGTGATGTTCTGGGGCTGGTTTTGCTGCTTCAGGACCTGGAAGACTTGCTGTGATAAATGGAACCATGAATTCTGCTGTCTACCAAAAAATCCTGAAGGATAATGTGCGGCCATCTGTTCGTGACCTCAAGCTGAAGCAAACTTGGGTTCTGCAGCAGGACAATGATCCAAAACACACCAGCAAGTCCACCTCTGAATGGCTGAAGAAAAACAAAATGAAGACTTTGGAGTGGCCTAGTCAAAGTCCTGACCTGAATCCTATTGAGATGCTGTGGCATGACCTTAAAAAGGTGGTTCATGCTCGAAAACCTTCCAATGTGGCTGAATTACAACAATTCTGCAAAGATGAGGGGCCCAAAATTCCTGCACATCGCTGTAACAGACGCTAGATTGCAGTTCTTGCTGCTAAGGGCGGCCCAACCAGTTTTTAGGTTTAGGGGGCAAACACCTTTTCACACAGGGCCATGTGGGTTTGGATTTTGTTTTCCCTTAATAATAAAAACTTTCCTTTAAAAACTGCATGTTGTGTTTACTTGTGTTATCTTTGACTAATATTTAAATGTGTTTGATGATCTGAAACATTAAAGTGTGACAAATGTGCAAAACAATTAAAAATCAGGAAGGGGGCCAACACTTTTTCACACAACTGTACACTATATTGCCAAAAGTATTGGGACGCCTTTACACGCATATAAACTCTAATGGCATCCAAGTCTTAGTCCGTAGAGTTCAGTATTGGGTTGGCTCCGCCCTTTGCTGCTATAACAGCTTCAACTCTTCTGGGAAGGCGTCCACAAGGTTTAGGAGTGTGTCTATGGGAATGTTGGACCATTTGTGAGGTCAGGTACTGATATTCGGGGAGAAGGCCGGGCTCGCAGTCACCGCTCTAATTCATCCCAAAGGTGTTCTATCGGGTTGAGGTCAGGACTCTGTGCAGGCCAGTCAAGTTCCTCCACCCCAAACTCCCCCATCCATGTCTTTATGGACCTTGCTTTGTGCACTGGTGCGCAGTCATGTTGGAACAGGAAGGGGCCATCCCCAAACTCCTCCCACAAAGTTGGGAGCATGAAATTGTCCAAAATGTCTTGGTGTGCTGATGCCTTAAGAGTTCCCTTCACTGGAACTAAGGGGCCAAGCCCAACCCCTGAAAAACAACCCCACACCATAATCCCCCCTCCACCAAACTTTACACTTGGCACAATGCAGTCAGGCAAGTACCGTTCTCCTGGCAACCGCCAAACCCAGACACGTCCATCGGATTGCCAGACAGAGAAGCGTGATTGGTCACTCCAGAGAACACGTCTCCACTTCTCTAGAGTCCAGTGGCGGCGTGCTTTACACCACGGCATCCCACGCTTTGCATTGCACTTGGTGATGTAAGGCTTGGATGCAGCTGCTCGGCCATGGAAACCCATTCCATGAAGCTCTCTACGCACTGTTGTTGTGCCAATCTGAAGGCCACACGAAGTTTGGAGGTCTGTAGCTATTGACTCTGCAGACAGTTGGCGACTTCTGCGCACTGTGCGCTTCAGCATGCGCTGACCCCGCTCTGTCATGTTACGTGGCCTACCACTTCGTGGCTGAGTTGCTGTTGTTCCCAGTTGCTTCCACTTTGTTATAATACCAGTAACAGGTGACCGCGGAATATTTAGTAGCAAGGAAATGTCACGGAACACCTGAATCCAATGATTTGGTGGGGTGTCCCAATACTTTTGGCGATATAGTGTATATTAGACATGTGCGATTCGTTTCGTTCCGAATCGAAATTCGGACGAATTTTCGGAAATTCGGATGTATCCGAATTACAGACATAACGAATGCAAACGAATCCGAATTTCTATTTCCGAAATTCGGTAGCGGTAGTTCGAACGTTCGTTTTCGGTTCTTATTCGTTTTGTTCGTTGGAGCAAAGTGACATTAGAGAAGGAGAAAAATACGAACGAAACAATTAAGAAACGAATACGAACCGTAAACAAAACGAACGTTCGAACTAACGCTACCGAATTTCGGCCGAATACGAATTCCGAATTGACTTTCACACCCGAATCCCGAAAAACGAAATAACACAAATCCGAATTTAAAACTAAACGAATTTTTTGGCAGTGCACATGTCTAGTGTATATTACAGATTAAAGTTGAACTTCAAGCAAACAGAATACCCACCTGCCAAAGCTTTTGTACTTCTGTCTATCCACGATATAGAGATAGACAGAGATAAAGATATAAAGAGAGAGATATAGAGATAGATAAAGAGAGAGATAAAGTAGGGCTGGTAATGATTAAAATTTTTGTGTTCGATTAATCAAAATTTTTTTTCATCGATTCATTGATTAATTTTGATTAATTATAACGCACATACAGATCCAACTACATTGGCCTATACACATACAGCACAGCAATGAACTAAAATGAACTAGGATCACACTAATCCAGCATGTTATTAATCTCACGTGCCCCACTCAATATGGCCGCCGCTTGAGTGGGGCAACTCAGAATAATAACGTGCTGGATTAGTGTGATCCTAATTCATTGTATTACTTCATTGCTGTGCTGTATGTGTATAGGCCAATGCCTTGGCTGGCGCTCGTGCAGAGAGTTTCCAAAAAAAATTAATCGATCAAAAAGATTAGCGATTAATCGAGAAATTAATCGTTAATTTGCACAGCCCTAAGATAAAGCTATAGAGAGATAAAGATATAAACAGAGAGAGATATAGAGATAGCTATTGAGAGATAAAGATAGAGATAAAGATAGAGATATAGAGAGATGAAGAGAGAGATCTAGAGATAGATAAAGAGAGAGATAAAGCTATAGATAGATAAAGAGAGAGATAAAGATATAAAGAGAAACATATAGAAATGGATAGATAAAGAGAGAGATCTAGAGATAGATAAAGAGAGAGAGATAAAGCTATAGAGAGATAAAGAGAGAGAGATGGAGATATAGAGGTAGAGATAGTGTGTTCTGTTCCATCTGATTCCCCCATCAGTACATATCTATTTCTATGTGCTCTGTGCTTCATATGTGTGTTTTCTATCATGAGCAAAATCCTGCTCTGCTTGCCAGAAATTATATCTTGCATCACAAACCGAATGTCATGTTCATTTCAAAGCATTCTTTTATTGTTTGTATTCCGGATCCCGAGCGATGTGGCGTCCTGATACACGGCCGATGACGGAACACAAGCCGGTAAGTCTGTTTATGGACAAACAGATCGGCGAGTTGGACTCGTTTTGCAACAATATGAACCTCGGCGTCTGAGCAACACACATTCTGATACGCAGATCGAGATGAAACCGGACTTCTTACCCGTACAAAGCTCAGATAAGATGGAGAATTGTGATAGAACTGCGCAACAACCTGAATATAACAACACGTCCTGCAGGAGACAACTTTCATCACCGCAGATGTATTTTATACATATAACCCCCAGTGTATGTCATGTGATCAGCGGTGTCATTGTGTGCACCTTCCTGACATTTTTATTTACCGTAATTTTCCTTGTATAAGACGATACCTTATCTTAAAAAATATTTACCTAAAAATGGAGGGGTGTCTTATAGACGGGGGGCTGAGGGGAGAACCGCGGTTGCTAAACTGCCGATACCTCTGCAAACTAGCCTCACGAGTGAAACTTACGATTGCAGAGACAAGCTTACAGATTTCCTCCAATTATGAGCCTTGTGTATCGGACGTCAGCTGATGCTGCGGAGAGCGTGTAGCCAGCGCCCAGAGCGTAACTAGTGACCTCAGGGCCCCGATGCAAGAACCCATAAAGGGCCCACCCCCCCAAAAAAATTAGATACATTTATTTTTTTAAACAAACAAAAACATTTTTGGAAAAAAACAAAACAACACACTCTCCTCTTCCACCAAAGGTGCCGCGCGTGTCGAGATCCTCTGGCAGTCGCCGGCCAGCTAAATTAGGACCCCACCTGGAGCTCCTCCCACCGGACCAGCGCTGACTCGCCGCTGCTCTCCAGCACCGAAGGTAAGTGGAAAAAAAACAAAAAACATACTGATAGGGAGCAGGCCCAGCGCGACAGGGGGTCGGGGGTTGGTTGCGGGCGCAAAAATGTAACTTTGCCTGTGTTGGCAAGAATCCTAGCACCGGCCCTGATCCAGGGTCAATCACGACGTCCAGCGCTGTCCATGATGACAACGACGAAATAACAAAACCATTCCCTGCAACATGCTGTGGTTCCTATGTCCCCCACTACATGTTGATGTCCCCCTTACACACTGTGGTCCCCACATCCCCCGTTGTGGTCCCCACATCCCCGCTACACACTGTGGTCTCCACGCCCCCCGTTGTGGTCCCCACTACACACTGTGGTCTCCACGCCCCCCGTTGTGGTCCCCACTACACACTGTGGCCTCCACGTCTCCCGTTACACACTGCAGTCCCTGCATCCCCTGCAACATGCTGTGGTTCCTATGTCCCCCACTACATGTTGATGTCCCCCTTACACACTGTGGTCCCCACGTCCCCCGTTGTGGTCCCCACATCCCCGCTACACACTGTGGTCTCCACATCCCCGCTACACACTGTGGTCTCCACATCCCCGCTACACACTCTGGTCCCCACGTCCCCCGTTGTGGTCCCCACTACACACTGTGGCCTCCACGTCTCCCGTTACACACTGCAGTCCCTGCAACATACTGTGGTTCCTATGTCCCCCACTACATGTTGATGTCCCCCTTACACACTGTGGTCCCCACGTTCCCCGTTGTGGTCCCCACATCCCCGCTACACACTGTGGTCTCCACATCCCCGCTACACACTCTGGTCCCCACGTCCCCCGTTGTGGTCCCCACTACACACTGTGGCCTCCACGTCTCCCGTTACACACTGCAGTCCCTGCATCCCCTGCAACATACTGTGCCCCCCTTCTACACACTGGGGTCCCCACATCCTCTGCTACACTCTGGGCCGTCCCCCCGCCCCCACTCAGACCAGACTTCTAAGTATTACTGATTTCCTTGTACAGGCTCTTGTAGGTCAGTAAGGCAGCCAGTCAGCTGGTATTTTTAGGAGTGACCACAACCAGCCTCCACATTTATAAATATATATCCGGCTGCCCTTGTTGTAAACTGTTCCTGAGACACATGGAGCCAGCCGCTGCAGAAATGACCCTGACCCACCAACTCTAAAAAGGGCTCCGAGTCACCGACCCAAAATAAGTACAAAGATGCAAAAAGACTTGTGGAAGGGACCGGCAACTTTAAGTGTTGAGTTCAAAGGGTCAGCATGACAACCAGGCAGCGATGGCTGCCTCCATGTTAAACTGATGACATGTCCCTTTGTGTCCGGTGGTCACACATCTCCCGGTGCCAGCCGTGTCCCCGCACCGTGCAGAGCGCCACCATCTCCGTCCTGAACTCCGCTACCCCTTCACCCCGGCCGACCTGTGACGTCACTCACGGCCATCGAAGGGGGGCGTGGCCGCCCGTCCACACACTCGGGCGGTCTCTCGCGCAGCCTCAACACGCTTGACCGCGAGTTGGGGGTGCGCGCGCACGGCTGCGGGAGCGCGCCCAAGGGTAACAGGTGACTGGTGCGGTGAGCGGAGCGGACTGTCAGCTAACAGGTACCTTCCACAGGGGAGTCTCACTTCTCCCGCATTACTTTGTAACTTTGACAGATTGCACATGGCTCTCTGGCTGCTGCAAGAGCCGGGGCACGCTGAGCCTTGTGGTTCCACAGCAGCTGGAGAATTGCCCTGCCATGGACAGGTCAAGTATGTGACTATTAGCTTGGAGTGTCAGTAGGTGTTTGTCGTACAACAGGACAGTCATAGAAGTCGTAGAGGTGATGTAGTTGGTGATAGACAGAAGTTTTATATGTAAATGAGATGCAGCCGCAATGGAGCCGTGCAAGGTCATGTGATAGCATACTAGATACATATACAGGGTACTAGGGATGTCCCGATGCCACTTTTTCAGGCCCAAGTACATCCCCTCATGTACTTGCCGATAAAAAAATAATATAGCGCAAGCTTCGGCGCTAGGCTTCGGGGCATTTTGACAAGTACAAGTACTTGTCAAAATGCCCTGTATCGGGCCCGATTCCGATGCTAGCATCGGTATCGGGATATCCCTACAGGGTACCGTGCGTTCCAGTGCAGTGCGATTGCAAAAAATTGTGCATGCAGTTTTATTCTGAAGTGTACTTTGTTTGTAACTGCATTTGTGTATTTTATTATCCAATTAATCAAAAAAATTATTGGCCAACTAAATGATTATAAAATAATCATTAGTTTTAGCCCTATATGACAGGTCCTCTTTAATCAGCTTCCTATGTGATAAAATTCTAGACATGAGAGGTTGTCTTTTTATTTCAGCCACCCATGTGATAACATACTAGACTTGACAGGTCCTCTTTTAATCAGCCCCCAATGTGATAAGATACTAGATATGACAGGTCCTCTTTAGGCAAACATCAGAGGTCTATTAGACTCCTAATGTAACCTCTGGACCCCACTGAAGCTGATGCCGCACACACAGTGGGGTCAGTTACAGGAGGGGAGATGTGCGAACGCTATTGTCATAACAACCAATGACGTCCGATGTCTTTTGTTTTTCTCCGCAGTCATTGGTTGCTAGGACTGCCAGGGTTCCTAGTAACCAGTGATGTCAATTGTGTGCGCTCCCCGCATTACAGGAGGAGGGGAAAATGTCTTCAGTCCTCCTGTAATGCTGGGGGCGGGCACACAAATGACATCACTGGTTACTAAGAACGCCAACAGTCCTAGCAACCAATGATGGCGTAGGAGAGGGACACCTGGTTCCCCTGCACTGGCTGGATGATAGTGGATGGGCTGTCCATCAAAGCCAGCAATAATCCACCACAGGTCTCTCCCTCCTCTGCACTCATTGGTTGGGAGGACCGCCAGTAGTCCTAGCAACCAGTGACACACTTGCCCCGTCCCCTGGCATTGCCTGCTCCGCCTCCCTCTGCCTGCTGGTATGTGGGCAGAGTAATGTAAAGTTGTCCCCATCCAAGTTCCCCGCACATTAGTTGCCCCCATCGGAGTTCCCCGCACATTAGTTGCCCCATCAGAATGCCCCCTTACATTGGTCGCTAAAGTAAGGGGCACTTGGACGGGGACACCTAATGTAGGGGGGCACTCTGATGGGGAACACTAATGTAAGGGGGCACTCTGATGGGGAACACTAATGTAAGGGGGTATGGAGGGGACATGAGTCCTGGACCTCTTCTCAAAGAACATTTTTCCCACCGCACCTCCTTGACTTTGAATCCGGTGCCCCTGGTATAGTGTATTTCATTCATCTGCCATGAGGGTCACATCTTCCCCATCTGTGCCACCCGCCCTGATCACTTGTATGGGGCCATTGTAACGGGGAGTAGATGTACAGTTATTATGGATGACGAGCAATTTAGAGCGAAAGGAAGAGTCTGATTGGGCGCCGCTTACGATGAAAACCGGTTTCCCACTTTGCCAATGGCGAAAAGAATTGCGTAGCTGGAGGAACGGGTCAGAACGTCCGCCAGATTTGTATTGCTGACTGATTCTACTTTAGAGACGCTTCCCCCTCACTTCTGTGAAAGTGACTCTCCCTCAAAGGGGGACATGGACACCTGACGGAGGTCCTAACCATTCTGTGGACCTCCCCTTAAACTTGACCCAGGACTCTTGCCTTTGCCTGACCCGTGCGGCTCACATTGCTAGGCGTGTTTGTCCAGGCGTGTGCTGACATGATGTAGATCCGTGTAAATAAACGCTAAGCTGTTACATAAATAGGACAGGGACAAAATCAAATAATCCTTGTGTACATAGGAACTGGAAACTAGGGCGTCTCCGGACTCTGCTGTGCTTTGTAGTTACCATTGGGCAAGACGCACGCCGGCAGAGCAGTGACTGCATGCTGCTGACATCAGGCCTGCGATAACCGTGGTGGGGGCTGAACCAAAACGCAGCTCTTTATTGTCTTATAAACCTTAACCCATGACTGCCAGACTGCCGATTTCAGAGGAATTTGTTGTAAGCTACAAAGAGATATAAAAATGAGAGATGCACCGATACCGTTTTTTCGGTATCGAGTACGAGTGCCGATATTTTTCTTTTTACCGAGTCCCGGTGCATTGTGCCCTGATTTATCAGAAAGTCAGGCGGCGGATCATGATCTGTCGCCCGGCTTCCTGATTGCCTGTGAAGCTGGTGTTCCTTCGAAAGAACACTGGCTTCAGAGGCTGCTTGGCTTCCTGACCAATCAGGAAGCCAGGTGGCGAGTCATAAGGTGTCATCCAGCCTCCTGATTGGTCAGGAAGCCAGGCTGTCTAGTAACAAGCGAAGCCGGGTTCCTTGCCAATCGGGATGCCGTGCGGAATATCATCATCCGCATCCCCGATTGGCTTGGAAGCTGGCTTTACTTCTTTCTAGGCAGCGTGGCTTCCTGACCGATCAGGAACCCGGGACGAGAGTCATGATGTGCCCCCTGGCTTCCCGATTGGTTACAAAGCCAGGCTGCATACCAACAAGTGAAGCTGGCTTCCTAGCCAATTAGGAAGCCGGACGGCACGTTATGACCCGGCTTCCTGATTGACTACGAGTCCGCCCTCACTTGTTTTTAGGCAGCCTGGCTTCCTCACCAATCAGGGAGGCGGGTCATTACATGCCACCCGGGTTCCTTATTGGTTAGGAAGCCATGCTGCTTAGCAACACGTGAAGCTGGCTTCTTAGCCAATCAGTAGGCGGGTCATAACCCACCACCCAGCTTCCTGATTTGAAAGGAAGCCAGCTCCATGCTCCCTCTTCACTGCTGGTCAGAGGGAGATCTCCCTCTGACAGGAAGTTCTGGTATCGGAGGTAAGTACTCGCTCAGATACTGGGTATCGGCACCGATACTAGTATCGTTGCATCCCTAATACAATTAATTACACATCGGATGCCTACTGATTATGGCTGGGCCTTTCCCAAGATGGACACTTTCATCTGCTCAACTAAATGTCTTTTCACCCAGAGGTTCCTTATTCACTGGTGGAGAGGCTATCATCCCCTTGGTGGATAGGCTCCTTTCCTTTGGATCGGCTCTGGTGGAGCTTCTTCTGTTACTATATGTGCTGCATCTCTTGGGCCATTCGCTGGTCTCCTGCTGAATGCTTACCGTGCTTACGCTTCCAATTCACTTTTCCACGTGCCATCTCTGTTTCCAGGGAACTGGTGCTCCCCCAGGAAAATGAAAGGGGTTGACCAATATCAATTTTTCAGAACCGATACCAATTATGGGTCACTTTTCGGGCCGATAACCGATATCAGGGAACAATATTCTGTTTACATCAAGTTACATTAGCAGCTGAATATAAACAACAGGCAGTCGCCTGATATCAGCCGACC
>NW_017307507.1:182805-223781 GCF_000935625.1 Nanorana parkeri
GGGGCCATAAACTGGTAATGGTACCGTAAGCGCGTTTCATGAATGTGTGTCGAAACGCGCACTTTTGTGCATGTTTGACGCATGTTCACAATACCCTGCAGTGTGAACGGGGACTCGCAGTTGACAAGCAGCTAATATAAAGCAATTCAGCCTCCAGGACCCTTCACAGAACAATTCACAGGGTCGTTGGCCATGGGTCATCAGTCTGGGGCAATTCTCCAAGGGATCCTGACTGATGGGAAGGGAGGGGTGGATTTTAAGAAGTAAAACCGATTGATTATTTTTACAATGTTGGATAATCTCTTTTTTTAGTTTATACAGATTTACAGACGCGTCTTTATACTGAGACATAAACCCGAGTGTGTCCTGTGTACCTGGCCGCATGGCATTTCCCTGGTGGGATTCATGATGGTGCCATGTCTGCTTAAAGGAGAACTATGAGGCGGTGCTTTTCACTCACCTCATAGTTCCAGCCGACCTGTGACAATGAGACTGTCACAGGTCGGCTCAGTAGATCGGGAAGTGAGGAACACATACCGTCGCTCGCTCACTTCTCGATCATGTCCCTGCAGAGAGCCGTGACCGTCACTCACGGCTCCCTGCAGGGATTCCCCCCTCCCCGCTCCGATCCTCCAGCACTGACATGACGGAACGGACGGGGGATGGGCGGCACAGCTGGCTCTGCCCCAAGATAGGCAGAGCCAGCTGTCACGCAGCTGGGTGGATCCAGACAGTAATGTCGGGATCCTTCCCGGCTGAGGCGTCTCAGTATACCGCGAGCTACATACTGAGCTTAGGGTGACGGGGGAGGACGCTAGTTTATGTCCTCCCGTTACCCTTAGGAGAACTATGGGGAAAAGCCCTGACCCCATAGTTCTCCTTTAAAGCCCAGCTCGGGGCCAATTAAACTTTTGCTGGATCTGTCGATACCCAAATAAATGATATCAGTCTACTTTCTGTGCACCATATGCCTTGCAGACTCGGTTATTACTAGGGATGCACAATACCTTTTTTTCCAGACCGAGTATGAGTACCGAGTACTCTTCTTCAAGTACTTGCAGATACCAATTACGATACCTTTTTTTTTTTTTTTTGTGTCGTGATAGTTTTTCTAAAACAATACAGAATGATTTTAGGACAGTGGTGGAGCGCCAAGGCCTAGTCACAGCAGCAAACACTCCACCCCTGGTAGTTCTGCCGTTGACTCCAAGCTGACTACAAATCTCAGCAATATATTGTACAGCAATGCAGAATACATTCTTTAAATCCCTTTTTTATTGGACCCAGTGATGTTGTCATTGGATCTCTGCAATGCAGGCAGATCAATGCAGAGGGGTGGTGGGCAGGGTGCTGTACATAGCTTCCTAAAAACATCACAGCACCCTACCTCAGTTCTACTTTCGAGAGCCCTCAGCCCTGATGCAAGCAGTGGGTGGGCTCTTGGGAGGAGTTATGCAAATATCATAATGATTGTAAGTCGAGATGTCCCGATACCACTTTTTCAGGACCAAGTACAAGTACTTCCCCTAATGTACTTGCCGATACCAATTACCGATACTTTTTCTTCAAGGGACAGGTGACATTAAAAAAAAACAATACAGACTAATGATTTTAGGCCAATTTCTTTATGATTATGAAGAACTTTAATTTAAGACTGTTTTGGAACAATAGAACATTTGCATTTGCTTTCACACAGCTACAGCGAAAACTACAAATCCGATCATGCATCTGCCTCTGGGATCATTTAACCTATTCATGTTAGCAGGGGAGAATTGTAACTCTATTACTGCAGTGTACTGAAAGTGTGTACTATGGATCATTTAACCTGGTACACACTTCCAGTACACTGCAGTAATAGAGTTACAATTCTCCCCTGCTAACATGAAGTGTTTGTGTTTTGTGGTCAGAATGATGAATGAATTTTGCAGAATTGCAGGGCAGGCAGCTGCACTACAATTACCTCTCTGTCCTTCAAGCTAGGACATTGTCTCTAGTGCCAGGAAATGTACTATAGAACTACAGGAAACAGGGCACGACCAACAATTCACTTCTCATAACTTGAGGAAATGTGCAAACTGTTGTTTCAAGGAAAAGATTTGAATCAAGATAGTAGAAACATTTAGCTGTCTCCAGTGTTTTTCAGTTTGGTGGACCACGCCAATACAAGTAGTAATGCGGAGAAGTGAGGGTGTAGAGCAGCGGTTCGCAACCTGTGGGTCGCGACCCCGTCGGGGGTCGAATGACGATTTGCCAGGGGTCGCCCGGGAGTCTCCCGCTATCAGATAGCGGCTTCTACCGGAAAGGTTTACTCTGCGCGATCGAGCAGAGTAAACCTTTCCCTGCGATCATTTACAGTTTTTGGCAAATGTTACCAAGGGCCCCCAACCCTAGAAAGGTTGAGAACCACGGGTGTAGAGAGTAGAGTTGAGTTGAGTGAAAGTTTTTTTTGCTAGCTGAGAAATGAAGCACTGCCTAGGAGACCTAGGAAATTCATTGCAGGCGCCCGGGGCTAGTGGTGTCACTGTCTGCACCTTTTGCATGCTAAAATCCTGATCTGATTATTCACAGATGAAAGTCTTGCAGTATTATTTTTCACCCTCATCAGCAACTGATGCCAACAAGCATCTTATCCTTTTGTTAATAGCGTGATCTTAGTTTCTAGCAGGAAAAGAGTCTAGAAAAGTAAAATCTTCACATAAACAGAATAGAAGTTGGAAACTCCACTATCATTCAAGGTACTTGTTTCTGTGTCCACCATTAGAAGTTTACATTTAAACTTGTTCAGACAGAAACCCAGGTAACCCAGAAGTAGGAGCATTTAACTGCAACAAATACTTTCACATTTCTTCTAAAAAAAAACAAGAAGTGAAAATAGAAATAAAAAAGACTTTAAATATTAGCTTGGATGACGAGAAGGAATCAATCAACTTAGCATAGTTCCAGCTTTGTTATTTCATATACAGATGTTCCTCGCTTACCGACTTACCTGTTTTGCGACCACTCGCACTTACGACGGACCGCCGAGCGACCTCCGACCTTGATCGTCGGTGCGCCGCGTCGCCGGCAGAAGTGGTGTCCTCCGATCTTCACTGCGGGTCCCGGTAAGTATTTTCATTGCCCGATGTACAGTACACTGTTCAGTACTGTACTAATGCAGCACAGTACTGTATAGAGTTCCTCACTTAACGACCAATTCGTTTAACAACCTGGTCGTAGGAACGGAGCTCGGTCGTTAAGTGAGGAATACCTGTACAGAATGAGGCCCTCACTAACCTGTTCAATGGAGGTGCCGAATGCTTTTTTTCCCTTTCATGTGAGGAGGACTTCGGCGGCGCTGAGCGGAGGAGCGCCGCATCACTGATGTGGGCGGAGCTCCAGGTGGAGTCCTCTGGGCAGGCTGAGCGGAGGAGCGTCGCGTCACTGATGTGGGCCGAGCTCCAGGTGGAGTCCTCTGGGCAGGCTGAGCGGAGATTGACAAGTACAAGTACTTGTCAAAATGCCCTGTATCGGTCCCGATTCCGATGCTAGCATCGGTATCGGTACATCCCTACTTGTAAGGGTGAATGTCAATCTGAAGGAGGGGGTGTTTCTAGGCAGGCTGTATTTGCATGCAGACCACCCAAAATAATGCCGGCATGGGATGCTGATCCTCCATGATTAAAGGAACTTAAATCTAATGAATGAAAAGGTTGGGCCAGGGACAGTCAGACTGGGGGGAGAGGGGGAAGAGCTAGATGGAGCTGGACGTCTTCCAGTCATGAAATGAGCCCACAGCCTCTAATGCACATTGTGAGAAACTCGCAGTGAGATCAGAGGAAGCCATTTCAGTCCAGGAGAGGAGCCGCTACAACTGTGCAGACTGAAGGGAAGGCCGGATGTCAGATTTGATGTTTATATTAAATATTAGTCAGTTTATATCTACTTCTCCCTTTTTTATCTTAAAGCAGCTTCCCTTTTTCACAACGGTTTTGTCTATATTAGTGCTTTGGTTTCTGAGAGAAGAGACCTACATAAATGCTTTCATGCTGTTCCCGCCAAATTCTCTTTGCCATCTGCATGAGGCAACTGAAAACGTGATTCATCGGACCACATGACTTTTTTTCCAATCCTCCACTGTCCAATCCTGGTGTTCCTGTGCGAATTGGAGACGTTTTATCTTGTTAACTGCAGACAGCAAAGTTGTTGGAACAGACCTTCGGCTTCCATATCCCATACGATGCAGAGTACGGCGAACAGTGCGTTCAGAGATCATTTGAGAGGATCCCGGATTAAGATCTGCAGTCATTTGATGCACTGTGGCCCTTCTGTTGTCTTGTACCAGTCTTGCCCCTCCCCCGTTCTGCCCTAACATTGACTAGTCGCTGACGGCCACAATTTGCACGTTCAGACCCAGATTTTCCGCTGACAGTCCGGTCTTTAAACACTTTAACAACAGCTGCTCTTGAACATTTAACGAATTCTGCTGTTTTGCTGATACTCGCGCCATGGCTCCGAGCGCCAACAATCATCCCACGTTCAAAGGCTGTTACATCGCGTTGTTTCCCCGTATCTTCAGAAACAAATCACTTCTACTGTCGTGGTAACCAACCTGCTTCCCTATTTATAATGGTCTGGCCCTCTAGCAACTTCAGCGCCAAATTATAGCTAATTTGCCTGCAAAAGTCAGGTGGTCATAATAATCTGGCCACTCAGTGTATATAATAATCCGGCCACTCAGTGTATATAATAATCCGGCCACTCAGTGTGTGTCTGTGTGTATATGTATATATGTATGTATGTATATATAGTGTAATGTAAATGGGTAAGCCGTATTAGTCCAGTAGAGAAGATGTATAAAAAAACAAAACGGAGTATTGTAGTATGCGATGATACCTTTCTTATTGGACTAACAAAATATATAAAATACAAGCTTTCGAGAGTTAACCTCTCTTCTTGAAGAAGAGACATATTGCTTTCCATCCACTTGTGCAGAGGAATGAAGGCAGGTAAGAGCTTTGTTTCTGTAAAGACGATGCAGCTTGAAAAAAGTCACACACAATAGACGTGTCCTTTTAAGAGAACACTTCCTCATCAACTAACAATAGAAGAAAGGACAAGTTTGGCATGTTCTCTACTGAAGTAACTCTATCAGCTTTGTACAAAACGCATCAGAGTTTGAAGCCGTGTTTATGTTTCCATGCATAAGGCGTTGAAGGGGTGGAGTGATTGCAGTTGCAATGGGCATCCAGTTCCTGAGGGCTTCATTAGATACTCTCTACATATTCAGATGCTTTTCCGGCAACCGAAGTGTTGGCTTTCAACAAGTAGCCAGTTGAGCTGTTGGGAAGCGTTCTATTGGCCTCCTGGATTATGTGACGGCTGTTTAAAGGAGAACTATGAGGTTAGGGCAGGGGTAGCCAAACTCCGGCCCTCCAGCTGTGATGGAACGACAAATCCCATGAGGCATTGCAAGAGTCTCACAGCCACAGAAATGATTCCCGGAGAGAGATGCATCATAGGAATTGTAGTTTCACCACAGCTGGAGGGCCGGAGTTTGGCTACCCCTGGGTTAGGGCTTTCCCCCATAGTTCTCCTAAGGGTAATGGGAGGACACAAACTAGCGTCCTCCCGTCACCCAACGCTCAGTATACCGCGAGCAACAGCTCGCGGTATACTGAGACGCCGCAGCCGGAACAGGTCCCGACAATTCTATCTGGATCCACCCAGCTGCGTGAGTGACAGCTGGCTCTGCCTATCTAGAGGCAGAGCCAGCTGTACCCGCCCCCTTCCCCGTCCGTTCCGCCAGTCAATGCTGGAGGATCGGACAGGGGAGGGGGGAATTCAGTCCCTCCCCTGTCACGGCTCTCTGCCGGCACAGGATCGAGAAGTGAGCAAACGCCGGTATGTGTTCTCTCACTTCCCGATCTACTGAGCCGACCTGTGACTGTTTCATTGTCACAGGTCGGCTCAGATTATGAGGCTGAGTGAAAATCACTCACCTCATAATTCTCCTTTAATAAAAGGGTGGAGGGTACAGAACTCTTTTTGTCACTAGTTCAGGAAATTTATAAGAGAACAGTCTCCTGTGTGGAATGGGGACAGGTCAGCCGCCGGTGGAACCCAAGCCCCATGGCCCTATTTAGATGGGCGATTAGGCTGCAGATGCATATGGTTGCAGATGCAATGTGTCCAGTGGCCACATTCAGACTTAACGATTCTGAACGTGGACTCTGAATGCAAACTGTTTCCGTCCAGGGCTAGTCAGCAGTGGCGCCGGCCTTTGATTTGTCTAGGGTAGAATTCTGGCCACTCCCAAAGTTTCTCTGCCGCAAAGGATCGCCATCTGAATGAGGCCTAGAGCTGCCACATGTTAAAATCAGGTTGTACCGTCTCTGGACAATCGTTTTTAGAAGAACCAACCACTATGCAGTGTAAAGGCCTCACTGAACAATCCACTCAACTGATTGGTTAAGGTCTTGCATGTCATAGCTGTTGGAAAATGTAACTGTGTGATTGTACAATCTGATTGGCTTGCGTAACAATATGGCGGTACAATCTTTGTTCAATCTCCTTTTTCATATTTACCAACAACCATGGCATAAACATCCATTTAATTTATATTTCATTAGGTATCCTCCTTAGGGTTGCCACCTTTTCTTCCAGCAAAACCTGAACACTCTAGAGGCACACAGACTTTTTGGGGGGGAGACTGAGTCGCAGCTTATTCATATATAAATAGTGCCGCCCATTGATATGTAAATATCACAGTTGAGGCTATTTTCAGTGGGGGGCCAGTAGCCCCTATCTTAATTTTGGTTGCCCCTGTCTGCATCTTTTGTCCGGGTTTCAGCTGCCATGAAACCTGGACATCGCATTCAAAACCCAAACTATCCTGGTGAATCCCGGACAGGTGGCAACCCTAATTCTCCTGCACTACATTGTTGGTAGACCTATAGAAATTAAAGGAGCAGAGTCCTCCAGCAGTGCAGAGTATATCAGGAGAGGAGAGTTATAGAGGAAGGAGCAGAGTCCTCCAGCAGTGCAGAGTATATCAGGAAAGGAGCGTTATATAGAGGAAGGAGCAGAGTCCTCCAGCAGAGCAGAGTATATCAGGAGAGGAGAGTTATAGAGAGGAAGGAGCAGAGTCCTCCAGCAGTGCAGAGTATATCAGAAGAGGAGAGTTATAGAGGAAGGAGCAGAGTCCTCCTGCAGAGCAGAGTATATCAGGAGAGGAGCGTTATAGAGGAAGGAGCAGAGTCCTCCTGCAGAGCAGAGTATATCAGGAGAGGAGAGTTATATAGAGGAAGGAGCAGGGTCCTCCTGCAGAGCAGAGTATTTCAGAAGATTGTTGTCCTAGAAACATCTGAAGTTCTGCTAATTGAATTGCCTTGGTGTATTTTGTATTAATTGTCTGTCTCTGCTGTTCCTGTTTTTCAGACACTGGAGATGATCGTTTTACAACAACTCGTCTAGTAAGCTGTGCCCCCCTGTGTGATCACAGACACCAGAGGATGCCCGCCCATCGCTCTGGATCCCTGCCCAGCTTTGAACCTCTCCAAGTCCTCTGTATCCTGTTCACATGATCTGGCAGCGTCCGTGCATGACCGAGGTTGGACAATGTTGCTGGCACGGATAGAAAAGCCTTATTTCCTCCTGTGTTTGGTGTTCTCTCAGCTGATGTTTGTTTTGCTTTTTTACCGCCGCGGAGCCTCCAGCATTTTCCAAGGAATATTCGGGTCCAACCCTGCCTGGGACTACTCCAGAACGCACGACGTGTACACCAACCTGAGCTTCTTCACGCCCGACCCTGAGGCTGTGAGGACCCTCTACTGCCCTGTGAGGTCTCCTATTCTCGGTAGGTGAAAAGCTTCAGGGGTGAAGGTACAAATCTGGTGTCATAGAAAAATAATAGCTTCTAATTGTTTTGGCATTTTGATTACCTGAAACACTTATGGGTGAGGAATCTTACCTGCCGGGCATTTTATAATTCTGTTTAGCCAGCCCAGTGATCTGGGCACCCCTGCCACAACGCATAGCCTGCTTCCTACTGAAGCTTTGGAGCTTCCTGTGCCACCCTGTTACTCATTATACTGCCACCTTCAGGAAGTATTGGAAACTGGCAAACAAAAAAAAACCCATTGGCCAGCCAGCTTTACCCCTCCTGAGCCCATCATGGTTCACTATTGCACAGAAGGAGTACTAGGATTGGATCACAAACACAGAGGGTGCCCTGTGTCCTTTAACCGCTTCCCGGCCGGTCGTTGTACATAAACGGCCGGGAGCTTTCTGGATGTAACAGGCCTGTTAGCACCGCCCACTCGGGCCTGTCGGCACCGGCCACTCGGGCGCAGCGTGCGGGAAACTCCGTCAATTTCAAAACAGGCAGTGATGCCCGTTAACATACAAGCGATCCGCCGGCTATAGATCACCCGGGACCAGCATAGTGCCTCTCTGACGGGATCAGAGGGAGGTCGGTACGCGATCTCCCTCCGGTCACCTCTCCGGTGTCAGAATGCGGAAGTGTTGTATATTACATCACTTCCGCATTCTCGTGTCACTCTCCAGCTTCAGACGCTGGAGAGAAGCTGATGAAGCAGATCTGTGCTTCATCAGCTTCTTCAGGGGGGTCCTAGGTGACATTAGGGGTCTTGGAAACCCCTGATGTCTCCATAAAGAGGACCTTTCACTTCTTTTGCTATCACATAAGGGGATTTCTTAGCCCCCTATCTGATAGCAGTAAAGTTAAGTGAAAAAAAAATTTAAAGTTACACTATATACATTCTTTCTTATACAATAAAAAAGAATTAAAAAAAAAAATTGTTTAAAGTCCCCACCCATACATACACGCATGCAAACATGAGTCAGGTGCGCATGCCTGCGAAAACGACGATTGCGCCCATTACGCCGCACATGTTACAAATCGACGCCAACGTTGCAATGAGAGCAATAATTCTAGGGCCATCAATCACTGATAACACTAAACTGATGAGCTGTAAAAGCTTTTAAAGCGTCACCCATGGTCAATTTTGGGTATGGTAGTTTTTTGCGGGTGCGCGCAATTTTTAAGCATGACATGTTTGGTGTCTATTTACCCGACGTGACTCCGTCTTTTATATTTTACCAAAATAATTGGGTAATAATAATTGTTTCCTAACAATGTAAAAAAACCTTTTTTTTCAACATTTTCTGTAATTTTCCCGAAATATAGTAAAAAATAAAACCCGCAGTGGTGATTAAATAGCACCAAAAGAAAGCTCTATCTGTCCCCAAAAAATGTTATTTAATTTATTTCAGTCCAGCGTTGCATGACGGAATAAACTTCAGTCAAAGTACTACAGCGCTGAATACTGAAAAATGGCCGGGCCAGGAAGGGGGTCTAAACACCTGGTCAGCAAGGGGTTAATGAACTCCCAAGATACGACAAGGACAAAATTACTGTTTTCTTTCTTGTTCATTAAGGGCTGGGCAACGGTAACAAACCACTAACAGGCCCACATAACAAAAGACAAATATAATTGGGCTGCAATTACCTGCATAACCTGCAGCTCAAGAACTGCAGGAAGGACATGGTGCCCAAAGCTGGCATGAGATGAAGCCCGAACATCCACCTGGTGAAACTTGGAGAACATGTGAATCGAAGGCCTTGCACATCTGGGAAACGGTTGCCCGATTCCAAAATGCCCAGGATGCACTCTCAGATCTAGCAGAGTGCGCATTGAAAGGAAAAGGTGGAACTTTGTTTTTGGATTGATAAATGAACAATTATCTTGTTGAGCCAACAAGAAGTGATGGAGCAATAAGTCGGTTCCCCTTTGTGGAGACTAGGGATGCACCGATACTGGTATCGGTATCGGTGCAGATACCGAGTATTTGGGCAAGTACTCGTACTCGCCCAAATGCTCCTGGTGCTTGGCCCGATGCTGGAACTTCCGGTATCAGGAAGCCGGGCAGCGAGTCATTACCTGACTTCCTAATTGCTGGGAAGCTGGCTCCATGCTCTCACGTTACCAGGGAGCATAGAGCTGCCTTCCCGGCCAATCAAGAATAGGTTGTGTTTTTTAGGGTGTACATCAATGGCTCATACTACTGATTAAAATATGTTCCCCTCACTGACCTATTATCCAACACAGGATCATTGAGGGAGGGGTGGTGTCAGAGCAGAAGCGGACGATCCGTGCCCTTGAGCAAGGAGACAGGACTCATGAGCTCATTTCTGTGCCACTCTGCTATCTCCTCCTATTAACATCTCTTGTTAGCACATGAGCAATGCAGCACAACTCAGTGGCTCCTTGTGTTGCCTCTTCTTGATGCTCCAGCCCTGCTGTACAGGATCCAAAATCAGGTACTGTCTGAAAAATGCATTTGATGATGTATTAACCACCTGCTGTCTGGCCGTTGTAATTAAAAGGCCGGACAGCGACTTTTTGAATGCGGGTGGGCGTTTTTAAACGTCCCATCCTGCCCCGCTCCGTGCCCGCCGCTAGGAAATCAGCCTGCAATGTAAACAGCCGGCGATGGCTGTTTACATACAAGCGTTCCGGCGTCTGTAGAGACGCCCGATCGCTTGTAATATGCGTGCTCCGCTGTGCCCGGTGTGAGCCCGGGACCAGCACAGCAGCAAGTTTGCGGCCGGAGATCAAACAGAGCTCAGTACACAATCTCCATTTGATCTCCTCCTCCTCTTCGGAATGCAGGAAGTGATGTGTATTACATCACTTCCACATTCCTCTGTCACTCTCCGGTACAGAAACCGGAGAGAAGCTGGTGAAGCAGGTTTTGCTTCATCAGCTTCTCTGGGGGTCCCTAGGTGACAGGGGTCCTAAAGACCCCTGATGTGTCCATAAAGAGGACCTGTCACTGAAAATTGGCTATCACAAAGGGGGCTTGTTAGTCCCCTATGTGATAGCAATAAAGTTAAGTGAAAATTTTTTTTTTTTTTAAAGAATAAGTTACAAAAAATATATAAAAATTAAAAGTCACATATAAAGGTAATAAAAAAAATTAAAATTCTTTTGTTTAAGTCCCCCGCCCCCCACATACACATGCAAACATGCGTCAAGTGCGTAAACGACGATTGCATCCATTACGCCGCACATGTTACGTATCGCCGCGAACGTCGCAGTGAGAGCAATAATTCTCGGCCCATCAATCATTGATAACACTAAACTGATGAGTGGTAAAAGCTTTTAAAGCGTCGCCATATGGCCAATTTTGGATATGGTAGTTTTTTTTGCGAGTTCGCTGACGCACGCAATTTTAAAGCTTGACATGTTTGGTGTCTATTTACCCGACATAGCAAAACAAACGACAAACGCACTCAACAATTTGTTACCAGTTATACAGTAAGGTGCACACGAAATGGGCTTTGAACAGTAGAACAGTAGAAAGGCATCATGGCACACTCACAAACCAGCATGTAAAACAACTTGTCTCACCACTAAGGACAATGACAGAGGTTTGCATACACGTCTTCTGCAAACCCGACATGACCCCGTCTTTTATATTTTGCCAAAAATTTGGGTAATAATAACTGTTTTATAACAACGTAGGGAAAACTGTTTATTTTCCCCCAAAAATTTTCGATACTTTTTTCATTATATAGTAAAAAAAAAAACCCCAGTGGTGATTAAATACCATCAAAATAAAGCTCTATCTGTCCCCAAAAAATGGTATAAAATTAATTTCAGTACAGCGTTGTATGACGGAATAAATGTCGGCCAAAGTACCGCAGCACTGAACACTGAAAAATGGCCGGGACAGGAAGGGGGTGTAAACACCTGGTCAGCAAGGGGTTAAACACAGAACTTCTTCATCTGCCTACAATGCAGCGGCTATCGTGTCGGCTTTTCCACTGCTATAGGTTCCTTTTACTTACGTGAGATGAATGGCAAAGCTTGGTACGGCCCCGTTCATTAGGTAACCATCGCCCCTGAGCAAACGCAGGCAATTAAAATGACACGCAGTACTGTGTATAAGGTTCTGACCGCATTTCACCCCCTAGGCTGGTTGAATTTTAGCCGGTACGCCTAAAAGGTCACACCTGACACCATTGTTCCCTTCAGATTGAGGATTCTGGGGAGGGTAAGGTCAGAGGGAAGAGAGATTATACATTATGCTCCTGCACTGCAGGGGTTAACTGGGAGTCATGACTATTGCTGTCAGAGACTTGCAATGCCTCATGGGCTTTGTAGTTCCACAGCAGCTGGAGGGTCGGAGTTTGCCTACCCCTGGCCTAGGTGCTCAAATAAAATAAGTCACCTGATCCTCTGTCCTGTTAGGCTGCTAGAGTGGTTCCTGCAGCCTCTTCAAAAAACCACGTCTTGAGCAGGTCCATTGACTTGCATCAGAGGTAAGGGTGCCAAGGCCGGAGCAGAGGGGGAGAGAGGTGAGTGCTGACTGCCTTGGAATCGAGCAACAGGTGAGTATATCTTCTTTCTTCCAGTCCCCATACCAAAAGGAGCATTTAACCCTTGCAGTCCGGGGGTAGCCCCACTGCAGCCTTTTATTAAAATAAAACCTGGTCATCCTGCCACAAAGATACTTTGTCCAGGCCTTTCCAGTTTTAGGTTGACAACTGTCTCTCAATTGCACTGCTGCGTTGTCACCGTGTCACAGTACCCCTGATAGAGATAAGAAGCGGCTGCACTGACACGGACATTCCGTATCAAGAATCTGATCCAGAGCATTGAAGCGGAGCGAGTGCACGCGGACAGGAAGTGATTGAAGGGCTATTCACACCAGACCAGATTAATTCCAAAGCCAAAATGCATCCTAATGTATCCCTCTGCTATTTCTGGCCTCTGTTCACACCAGCGCAGTCTGTTCCAGACCAGAAAAAATACTGCATGTCACATTTTTTCTGGTCTGGAATGCACTGGGCAGGTTCACACCATTTTCCTGGACCAGGTTTGGTCCAGGAAATGGTGTGAACTTGCCCTGAACGGAGCCGGAGGAGATCCGCAGATACAATGTATCTTAGGGAAGAAAAACATGACCATTGCTTATGATACCCATCGCTTCGGCAAACTAAACAACATTGAGTCTTGAATTAAAATTTTCATCTGGCCATGCCGTGGAAAATTGGCCACTTGGTCATCGTTCGGGCCCGGCAATTACGCCCCATAATTGCGCTTTTTGCAATATCTGAAAAGTTTGCGCTGCTCGCCTGCCGTTTCTATTTTCTCTGAGAGCCGAGCTCCTGTTTATTTAGGTGGATATTAAACCTCCAGAAATAGGGGTGCTTGGTGAAGGAGAAGCGGAGCTAAAATAATCTCTGGGACATCCGCCGTTCCCTCAGCTAATTACCTTGATTGTAATGGGGGGACGTGAGATGCAATTAGGACGAGAAGGGTAATATTCCATTTTTAGAGTCCGCAAAGAATACGTTCATTTCAACGTGATGGAACAATTCCAGACCGGCGCTCTGCAGAGGATTGTCATCCCTGCCGCAGTTAACTCTTCCCGCAAATTGTATATTGAATGCTTTCCTTCAAAAATAGAACTTCCTGATTTTACTGCAATCTGTGTGTGGTGCTCGGCGCACAATCTTTCCCAGTTCATGGTTCCTATTCATCCAGGTCATGGTACGTCTGTATAAAATAAATCAAGGCAACTGGACTTGCTGTATTTTTCTTGGATATGTTTCTCTGGTCAATTTGACTCAATTCAGAGTTGAGAAAGCTGCGTCTTTCCTTACTTGTCACCACTTTATCCAAAACTTAAAAAAAAACAGAAGTTTGGACTTTATTTTGCTGTAAATTAATACAGTTATTGGCCTTGTCAGTTCAGAGGCCTAGTACCGTATCCATAGCAACCAGTCCTATACCCTTGCTGGGGATCCGGTGCCACCTGTTCAATGTTTTTAGTTCTATGTCTGCCTTGCTGGCTAGATTTCATTTCACTTCCTGTTGCCTGGCAGGACTGCGTGGGCATAATTACAAATCATATGTATTTATAAAGAATTCAGCTTTAATATTCATTAATGAGTAAACATCTGGATCTGAATTGGGAATTCCGATGTGAAGTAAGAGTACACGAGGGCATGTAAGGGGCAGTTTGGTCTTCATTTTTATTTCGAGCTGTAGCTGTACCATTGTCATTGTTTGTTTCGTTTTTACTCATGTGCCGAAACATTGTTTGAAGGTGTGAAAAACATTCGAGAGGCGTTCTTCTTCATAGTCAAAGACACAGGATACATATTGATAGATCTTAACCCTCTCGCATCCCCTGGAGGAGCTCTATGCGTTAAAGAGGAACTTCGCCCTCCATCTTTTGAAGTGACAAAGAAATGTTTAGTAATGACAATCTACACACAGACACATCTAGATAATTGCAGGCTTTTTATTCTTTGCAGGCCTTATTTTTCTTTTCCTCCCCATTCTTCTCACAGCGGCCATTTTTACTAAGGGCAGATTACTATATCGCCCTTTACTCCCCGGAACTGTGCCACACGTGACTAGGACATGTGACCATGCACATCGTCTCAGGGTAAGAAAATGCCTTTCCCTGAGATCTCGTGAGATCACAGATGATATTTTGCAGCAATGCTCTGCTGATGTAACCTTCCCAGGATGCAATGCTTGGGCACAGGCTGCATCACTAGTGCCCAAGAAGACCAGGAAGGAGGAAAGCAGTAATTGTAAGTAAAAGCAAAATATGTTTGTTCAACTAATGAAATAATTTATGGAAAGGGAAACACTGCAAGTAAAAATGTAAAATACTTCTGTGCTTTTACCTGCATATTTTTTAACCTCTTGCCATCCGCCCGTTAAGAAAAAAACGGACGGACGGCTGACAACGTGTTCTCTTTAGGTCAGAAGCAAAGTTGATTTTGAGTCTCGGCCTCTGACCTTGCAGCAGAGTGCTCTACAAGAGCGTGGAAAATCCCAATTATGCCATCTCTGACATCAGATTTTCTGTGCGCTCTGGCAGCCATCTTAGAACAGGGCAAAGTTTCCTTCTTAGGCCACTAAAATCAAGGCCGGGGCCCGGGGGTAGGCAGAATAGACGGCAACCTTGAGCACTTTAGCAGGGGGGCACTGACACTGTCCATGACCGAGTGCCCAACTTTTCAGAGGGGGTGACACCAAAATGACAGTCATTTTGGTGTCACCCCTCCAATGGTGGCACCCGGGTGCAGGCCGCACCCCCTTTGTGATGCAACTTAGTCTACTACTTCTCCGTCGCTGTCCAGTTACAGGACCTGTAAAGTTGAGTTCATAGCATATGCGTTGGGGCTGTGATGGCAACTTTTTCCAAATCCATTTCAATTTGCCTTGTCACGGACGAGTTTGGTTCACACCGCCACAGTGCACAGATGTAGCAGTGGCGTGTGCTGAAAAAAAAAAAGTACAGCATGCAGTACAACTGCCTCGCACCCCGCTGTGCCCGTAGAACATGTAACATTTCAATAAAGTTCTTTAAAAAAAACAAAAAAAACAGTGCAATGTGTCGGGTAATGCCGGCGGATCGGCACTGTGTTGAGCCCTGGCAGCTGCTGTGAATTGGCCCTCAGCGTTTCTGAACTACAGCAGAGGAAAGTCAGTTCTCCTGATCAGCCAGAAAGGACTGTGCTGTGTGGCAGAGTTGTGTTAACCTCAGGACTGGATGGACAGGAATACAAATTCCTTGGCAGGTAACTGCTTCAGGAACACATTACATATTGCCATTTCAAAGTGTATACCATTGGGTAACAAAAACAAAAGATCAAAGACTAAACCGATATGGCTAAGTCTGTAAAACTACATGTTAAGGCAAAGAGAAGGGCATTTATAAAATATAAGATGGAAGGGATGGCATTGGCGTTCCTTAAATACAAGGAATGTAACAAAAAATGCAAACTAGTAATCCGGGAAGCTAAAATAGAATGCGAAAAGCATATCGCCGCATATAGTAAAAAAAAAAAAAAAACCCTAAAAAATTCTACCAATATATTAACAGTAAAAGGGTAAGGAAGGAGCAGATAGGCCCAATAAAGGACGAAAACGGGAAGTTACTCACAAGTGACAAGGAGAGGGCCGAGGCTCTGAACAATTTTTTTCTCCTCAGTATACAATCAGGAGGGAAACGGGTTCGACGTACGTGATAAAACGCATAGTTCAACCGATAATATACCACAATGGTTGACGAAAAGCAGAATAGAACAAAGACTTTAAAATGCTCAATGCAAATAAAGCAGTTGGACCAGATAACCTTCACCCCAAGGTACTTAGGGAACTAAGCCAGGTTATAACAAGACCATTATTCCTAATTTTTAAGGAATCCTTAGTGACTGGTAGGGTACCATGTGATTGGCGGAGGGCTACGGTAGTTCCAATATTCAAAAAGGGGGCTAGATGCCAACCAGGGAGCTATAGGCCGGTCAGTCTAACATCGGTAGTT
Organism: Nanorana parkeri; assembly: GCF_000935625.1. Lineage (NCBI taxonomy): Eukaryota > Metazoa > Chordata > Amphibia > Anura > Dicroglossidae > Nanorana > Nanorana parkeri. The sequence goes on from NW_017307507.1 coordinate 199,165, forward strand.
TGTAAACTGTTGGAAGGTATAATTAAGCACTATTTGGTAAAATTTGTTAAGGATAAGGGCATAGTTATTGACAATCAGCACGGGTTCAGGAAAGACCGTTCCTGCCTGACTAACTTGCTAACTTTTTATGAGGGGGTGAGTAGAGATATGGATGGAGGGAAGCCGGTAGGTGTGGTATACCTGGATTTCTCAAAGCGATTTGATACGATACCACACAAGCGCTTAACGTATATACTCGAGTATAAGCTGAGATTTTCAGCCCATTTTTTTTGGCTGAAAAGTGCTCCCCTCGGCTTATATTTGAGTCAGCGCCAGGTGTCATCTTACTTACCAAGAACGTTTCAGTTTCCTCACGTATCTTTCCTTTTCACTTTCAGTTGGTCCGTTATCCATAACGTTCGGCAGAACTCCCAGCTTAAAGAAGATCCAGCTGAGGAATCGCTACGTGAAGCCCGGCGGTTATTTCAGCCCTAAGCACTGCTACGGGCGATACAGAACGGCGGTGATCATTCCGCACCGGAACCGGGAGTCCCACCTCCAGACGCTCCTCTACTACCTGCACCCCTTACTACAGCGCCAGCAGCTGCACTACGCCATCTTCGTGGTCCATCAGGTAAAGCGGGACCTTTGCCTCATTTTGAACACACATGCTCGTACGCCCTCAGGCTGGGAACACCAAGGGGTCTGTTTATATAAAATTAAAAAAAATGTGCATAGCTATTCATCATGTACATGCGTTCTGTGTGAATCAACCAACATTCCCCGATTTAATTTTAAGGATTTTGATGCATAACGCTCTGCATGTGCGAACGGGGCAAAACCGAATGGTCTTCGGTTTCGTGTGAACGTTGTTGTGGGGCGAATGGTACAAATTTGAGTGTAATGTTTTAATGTGAATATTGGCTCCATCCTCGAATGGAAAACAAATGTTGATCGAATGTTCTTAGGGCACTCTGATCGAACGTCTTTGCTCTGATGTTCTGAGAATATGTTGCATCCAGTACTCCTTATTAGGGCTGCGGCTAACGATTATTTTCATAATCGATTAGTTACCCAATTTTATTTTTTCAACGAATCGATTGGTTGTATTAAAAAAAACTCCTCTCCGTCTCCTCTCTTCTCCCTCTCCTCTCCGTCTCCTCTCTTCTCCCTCTCCTCTCCCCTCGCTCCCCCCCTGCTCTCCCCTCGCTCTCCTATCGAAATCGATAATGAGAATAGTTGCCATCTATTCTCATTATCGATTTAGTCGATTAGTTGTTGCAGCTCTACTCCGTATATTCACCAGAAATCTATGAATGTTACCTTCGCCCTGTGAAAGAAACACTTTAAATGGCACTGCAGTCCCTGCCCGTAGTGCGCTCGCCCTCCGCACCACAATATGTGGCACATTTAGTGCCTGCGTTCCAGTCCAGTGCGATCTGCAAAAATGCTGCAAGCAATATTTTTGCAGATCGCACTGGACCGGAACACAGGCGCAGATGTGCCATGCATTCTGGTGAGGGTGATCGCACTGCGGGGGAGGGGGGACGTGGCTGCGCTGCCACTGACATCAACGCACCGCCACACCACCTCCCACACCTGAATGCAGGAAGCCGGCTGGGATGCGATACAGCACGTTCCAGCAGCTGACCACTCGAACGCACTGTATATGGCGTGAACAAGCCCTAAATGATAGGACTTTATGTCTGACGTGTTTGGGGATCCCTAATGTGTTGCTCTATAGGCGTTTAAGTGATGTCATGCCCCATGTTTTTTTTTTTCACTACTCCTTCCCTCCCTCTCTCTTTCCCTCACCATTGGTAATAATGCACAGCCCCCCTTGGCCTGTGGCTAAGTGACTGTACACAAGCCTCCTCCAATCTGTGATTTGGGGGTATCCCACCCCAGGACTCTCCATCTGTTTGATATCAGAGAACACCTTCTGATACCATTCAGGGTCTTTTTTTATCTAATCTGATGTTTTTTTAATATAGTCCTATTGATCTAATATCCCATCCAGTGGCATAACAATCGCCCTAGCGGCCGCTATGGGGCCCGGGCACAGGGGGGCACGCCCAGGGCATCCCTCTGATGCCGTGTGGGCCACCTGGGTCCCTATGGCATGTAAGGGTGCTGGCTGTCACTGACATAGCTCAGCAGCGGCTGTGAAGATCACTGACAACCTGTCAGTGATGTGTACAGCGGCCGCGGCGCGTTTCCCCTCACAGCCGCTGCGGAGCTGTGACAGCCAGCAGGCAGAAGAGTCCGGCCCGCCTAAGAGCAACCCCGCCTCCTCTTACATCTCTGGTCAGCGACCTAAGAGCAGGCGGGGCCTGTTGATAGAAGAGGAGGCGGGGGACGGAAGAGGAGGCGGGGCCTGACGACCACGGAGGCGGACAGCGCTGACAGGTAAGAGGTGTGCAGCCCATCTTAGACCCTGCAGAGCCCACTATAGAGAGTCTATGGTGGGCTCTGCAGGGTCACTCTCAGGTGGGCTGTTTGGTATATCAGGTGGGCTCTGCAAGAGGCATAGCTAGCAATCACGGGGCCTCATACAAAATTTTGCTATGGGGCCCGGTGATTTCTAGTTACGCCCCTGATCCCATCCCTGGGGTATAATGTGAGTCGGGTGATGTGAGTGGTTGTGTTCAACCTCGTGCAAAAAAAATATCTTAAGTACGTCCCAAAAAACTGTATTGATGTACACAGAGCATACGTGGCACGCACTGTCCTTCCCTCACCGCATTTGTTTGCAATTCCTGGCCACATGCTTCTCGGTTAAATTTGCTTTGTTGCCTGGTTTCTCTTCGGGGGAAATTTGGCTACAGTCGGCCCAGCCTGTGTTTTATTTACAAAGCAGCAGCTGACCAAACGGCCCTGACAGCGCTGACTGTGGCAGTATACTTTGTAAAACTTCGGCCTCGGTTGCCTGGATGTCCCTCGGGGAAGTCATACAAAGTTTTCTGACTCAGAGCTGCCTTAGCAGTTCCCCGTGGGGGAGAGTTTGATGATACCTAAATTTGGAAGTTCCCCATCAGTTCCACCACCCGTAGTGAGAGGGGGCAGATCCTGTGGGAAATGTTGTTCTGCTGCTCATGTCTTCTTTACATGTCATTGTAGTTTGCATAACTCCCCCGAGGTGGAGGAAGTTCTACAAACTCTTCTGTTAGTCAGCGCAGCCTTTGTTATCAGCTGCTGATCACACAGCCCTGCCAGAGCTGTATGTCTGTAATCCAATCTGAAATTCCTCCCACCCCGGCCCCCCCCAATGTGCTGAATGATGGCGCTCGTCCTCGGCATGCGTCTGCTGCAAGAGATGAACACTGTCAATCAACCCTCATTATGTATTGATCTCCCTGCTAGCAGCATGTTCAGACAGCACTGGGGGAAAGGGGGCAGGCTACCCAACCACAGCACAAATCAGAATGGGACCCAGTTACACGTGTACTTGGTCCCTTGGAGGAGTTAACTCGGATTTTTACAATGTAGTGTTGGATCTTCTTAAGTATATCTATAGACATTTTTTTGTTTTTTGTTTTGGGTAGAGTGGGGAAGGATTAGAATTCTTGTCCGGGGCTCAGTTAGATAGGTTTCCCATCACTCCCTGCTCCAGGGACAAGATTGGAAGAGGGTGACATTAGGGATGCACCAATACCATTTTTTCAACACGGAGTACCGATACTTTTCCTTAAGTACTTGCCGATGCCAATTACCGATACCTTTTTTTTTTTTTTTTTTTTTTTTTTTTTTTTGTGTCGTGACAGTTTTTCTAAAACAATGCAGACTAATGATTTAAGGACAATGGTGGAGCACCAGGGCCCGGTCACAGCTGCGACCCTGGTAGTTCTGTCGCTGACCAAGCTGTAAATAGACTGCAAATCCCAGAAATTCTGAATACCACCAGCTAGTGAGGACTACAAATCCCAGCAATACATTATACAGCAATGCAAAATACCATGAGCTATAGAAGTATATTCGTCCGTCTCGTACACATCATTATTTGCCTTCACAGAAATTATTTCCATTTGAAACTGACAGTTTGAAGAGGCAAAATAGATCGTTTCGCACTCGCTGCGATAAGCCTCGGTTACTTCTGGGCGTTTGGCCAAATTAGCATCTAGTACCTTATCTATGTACACAAGACAGGAAGCTGCGAGCATCTCGGGCACCCCACCCTTATCAGAAGAAAGTCAGGCCTCCAAGAAACTGCTCTGCAGAGTCAACTAATCCCTCCGCCGTGGTCACTTCACTAAACCACGGGCCCATTCACCCCGCAACGCACTGCGCTTCCATGCATTGCAGTAGGCAGCCCATTCAAAGTAGGAAAAACTGGGCACTGCTCTTTGTTCCAAAACTCGGAGCACTGGCTTTCAAAACACAGAACAATGCCGGCATCCAATCAGATTGTTCAGGTATTTGGACAGCCAGCGGGGCCGACTAGCAAGACACTGAAGCTTGGCCCAGCGGGAGATCCCTCCATCCACATAGTTTAGCGTAGATGAAGGAGTCTGTTCCACTTTTTCCATCTGACTTTTTTTCCATAGACAAGCTTTTGCTGACCCCCTTCAGGAAATGCTTTAGTCAATGACTGGAGACAAGTATGCAGCCAGTGAAGTCACAGATCCTGATCTGCAAAGTGATTTTAGAAAGCATTGAAACCGTTGCATCAGCATCCAGTGTGGGTGGGAGATGGCTGTGATTCATTAATAGCTTCTGGGGTGACTCGGATGGACGGATGGATGCCAATACTAGTATCGGTGCCAATGCCGAGTATTGGGCCGAGTACTCGTATTCGCCCAAATGCTCCGATGCCTGGCCCGTTACTTCTGGTATCAGGAAGCCGGGCAGTGAGTCATTATATGCTGCCCGGCTTCCTGATTGGCCGGGAAGCCGCCTCCATGCTCCCTCGTCGCCTGTGAAGCTGACCTATCAGGAAGCCAAGAAGCTGGCTTTATGCTCTCTCGTCGCCTCATGAAGAGGGAGCATGGAGCCGGCTTCCCGGCCAATCAGGAAGCCAGGTGCCATGTCATTACACGGCGCCCGGCTTCCTGATTGGCCAGAAAGCCCGCTCCATGCTTTGCCGCCGCCTAGTGACGAGAAGCATGGGAGCGACTTCCCTGCTAATCGGGAAGCCGGGTGGCGAGTCTTTTACACACCGCCCGGCTAATCAGGAACCTGGGTGGTGAGTCATTACAAGCCGCCTGGCTTCCCTAATTGGACTTCTGGGGTCGGTATTCGGTATCGGCGAGTCCTGAAGAAAAAAATATTGGTACTTCCCGGTATTGGTGCATCCCTGATGGATAGGAGTGTAGATACAATAGGTAGGTAGATAGTGTGGCAGTGCATGGCAATGCTAGGGTGTAGTATGGCAACTGTGGCACCCAGGACTCTCAGCCAGAGGTTCCACAATGTGAACCGTTTTACAAGGAAGAACCTCTCTTTTCAGATTCTTCCGGGTTTTCCTGGGATCTGGAGATTTCTTAGAGCTCTGGGTGGGATGAGATCTCCAGTCCTGGGGCCCGGTGTTGCCAATGACCAGTCCGGGCTGATCAGGGGGCTGGGAGCAGGCTCATTAGAAGCCAGACCAGAGCTCAGGGGAGAGACGGTGTGGCGTGTGCTGGAGGCACATGAGGGCCAAGCCAGGTGGTGTGGGGGGGCCAGAGGATTTTGCAGGCTGAGAGAGCCAGGCACACAAGGTGGAAGCGGCTGAAGGGTATGAGGGAGTTTGTGGTGACCAGTGATGCCATTGGTTGCCGGGAGCTGAGCGGTACACCAGCTATGGCCCTTACACATCCTCCTGCCCGGCCCTTAGAAAACTTTGACACTCTGCCCGGAAACGGGGGCAGTAGGCACACCATGCCACTCCTCCTGCCGCGCCACATGACCCAAAGAGATCCCACCTGAGGCAACAGCCTCGGTCTGCCTCATTATAGGGGCGACCCTGTCCATAGCCGTAGATGAAAGGATATCTAAATGTCATATATTGCATATTAGCAGTCCTCAGATGTGGCGGCTGCATTCGTTTTCATTTTTCCAGCAAGGAACATTTTTCAGCAAGTACAGAAATACCTGCTGATCCTGCCAGAAATCCAGTGTCCATGTAACTTCCTGTGCACTGAATTCAGATCTCAGACAATGTTATCAGCTTCCCCAGTGTTCTTCTGTGAACTACACAACCCAACACTACTCTCTGTAAGGAAATTAGGAAGGTGGGGTGTTTGTAGGCCGTGTAAGTAAAGCAGCCTGGATGACAACACTGCTCCTCCGGTGATGCAGTGAGTGATCGTTGTCACCCTAGTACAGGAAGTGTATTCCTGGCAGGATCACGGGGTGACAATAAAGGAAGAAAAGGAATGCAGCCGCCACATCTAAGGAGGGGTGAGCTGCAATATATTACATTGTATGAGGTTGTCGGGCTGGGAGTGTATTTTGGACCTTGACGGGAACATTTTGGCTCGTTCCGAGGCGGTCACGTGCCCGAGATCCGGCCGGCAGGATTCAGCTGGCGGTTTTCGAGCCGTGTGCAGGATGCTTTCTGCACATAAATGAATTACACGGCTATTCTTAGCCGGTGGCTGGTGGGGCCCATGCCAGAAATTGGAGAGAGGATCAGAGCTAAGGAAACGCAGAACAACCTCTCCCATCATCCGAGATCATTTGTTACTTTGTAACCATCCGGAGAGACGTCACCTGACCTCCGGGGAGATGGGAAACGTCATTTATATTTAGAAATGAGAAGATAAATAAATGCAGCCAATCGGTTGTTCCCCTTGTGCTAACAAGGGTCATGCTGATGGAAGGTGAAAGCAGAGTGACAGTAAGATGAGCTCATCAGTTTGCTGCTTCTCTTGAGAGGCGTACTGAGGCATGGCTGGTGGGAGGAGAGCCCCCTGCCGGCCCCCTCCCACCAGCCACGTACAGCACCCTGCCGGCCCCCTCCCACCAGCCACGTACAGCACCCTGCCGGCCCCTCCCACCAGTCATGTACAACACCCTGCCGGCCCCTCCATGTACAGCACCCTGCCGGCCCCCTCCCACCAGCCATGTACAGCACCCTGCCGGCCCCCTCCCACCAGCCATGTACAGCACCCTGCCGGCCCCCTCCCACCAGCCATGCATTGTCTAGAGAAGCACTGAGACCTGGTGATGACATCACTGGGACTAAGATAAGGTGTCATCAGCATGGTGATGAGGGTGGGAGGAAGAAACCCGGCAAGGCAAAATATAAGCAGATGAAGCTTCAGGTTGTGGATGAAGTGGGGAAGGGTTAAAACCTTTTTATGTGCATCACCATGGTAACCTGGGGCCGTTCTGCGCACAGCTTTAGTCCAGTAAACCCCCATAAATCTAATTTTCTGCCTCTGTGATTGTAATTGGTCAGCTCTCCCAGCCATTCCCTTCCAGCTCCTGCAGCGAGACCATCATCCTTGGCGATCATTCGGCCAGAAGGTTAATGAAGTGTCCTTTGCTCGGTATGTACAGGACAGAAGCAGGTAAGAATCCCCAGTGAAGGTTCCTGAACTCCTTACAATGTGAATAACCAGCCTGGGGGGGGGGGGGCAATTTTATGTGAAATAACACGGCGACTTTAACTGCCGGAGTAAAAAGATCATAAACTGTTTTGGTTTTTTTTTCCTCCTTTGCTGTGACGAATCCCAGTAAGAGTAATAATGTTTCGGTCTGGTCTCTCTCTCTCTTCGGCGGCGCGGCGTTCGCTGCTGCTGCCGCCGCCGCTTGTAATGATCCGTGAAATAGTTACCGCTGTTATTACTGCAGAAGACAGATTTTCTTCCATTTACTCGCTAAGCGGCGCATTTATCTTGCCAGGCCGGGAACGCCACGTTTAATCGGGCGAAGCTTCTGAATATCGGCGTCCGCGAGGCCCTGCGCTACGACACCTGGGACTGTCTGATCCTCCACGACGTGGACCTGGTGCCCGAGAACGACTACAACCTCTACGTCTGCGACACCAGCCGCCCCAAACACATGTCCAGCGCCATGGACAAGTTCCAGTACAGGTATGGACGTCCCGCCACGTTGGACTGTTCTTATAAGCCTCTGCGGCAGAGGAGCTTACGCTCTAATGCAGGTACCGCAGACAGGCAAGTGTCCTCTAGGGGAGGTGACAGACTCCCGCTGTGTTTTTGGATGGTGGGGCACCCAGAGGAGGCAACATACCAATACCGGCTGAAGGTTCAGAAGGGTTTGCTGATGGCATCCTTGGTGGGTGTTTGACCCCTGACCCCGGCACTGTAAGGCTAAGAATGACAATCACTTAAAACCCAAATTAACTTTCAGTGTGCAAGGATACAGGATCCCCATCGCCCGACGCCCGGGACGTGTAATTCCGGGCGCCAGGCAGGTGTTTTTTTTTCTTCTCTACATTTAGCCCTGCTGTGGGCAAAGAGGGATAATGTAGAGCGGGGGAGCCGCCGCTCGCTTTGTACAAGTGATGTGGGCGGCTGTATAGGTGCCCAGATGACTTGTAGCTAGGCTTGCACCGATACTAGTATTGTTGCCGAGTATTTGGGCGAGTACTCCGATACCGGAACTTCCACATTGTTTATTGCACTAGGTCGTGGCGCTTTCTTTTCTTTCTAATTATGGAGACATCTGTGGTCTAAGAGAACCTGTCACCTTCAAACGCTGTCACATAGGGTTTTTTTTATCCCAGGTGTGATGGCAGTAAAGTCAAGTGGAAAAAAAGTAGAAAACAACAATAAAATAAATATTAAAACCAACCACGCCACTCCCGTCATCTGCATACAAATAAACGCACATGTAGGGCCAGCGGCATCACCAGGCTATGTGTTCCCAGTTCTGTTGATCCTGCCAAAAATTGAGCGAGTAGATAACTTCCTGTGTTATCTGCCATTGCTGCTCTGTTATAGTGTTTCCAGTTTTTTCTGAAGACTACAGAACTCCTTCCCTCTGAGATAAGGAGGGGGGAGGAGCTCTGTAGCTCCATCCTAGGGTGACAACTCTGCTCCTCCATAGATACAGTTTAGGAGTGAGCATGGTGACCCTAGGACAGGAAGTCTGTTATTTAGTCAAGTATGTTTACCTTTCATCAGGTAAACGAATGCATTCATCTCATCTAAGGCGCACACGCGCGCACGCACACAGACAGACACACACACACACACACACACACACACCTCTATCGCGCCGGCTCCTGTCACAGTCGGAGTGATACCCAATGCACTCCGCCTGTGAGGAATTGATAGTGAAAGTGCGCTTCGCTCATTCTGGCCAGCGATTGGTTAGCAAATAGCTCTTGGAAAGGTACGGCACCCCAAAATATAAGACAGTGTCTTATTTTGGGGGAAACGTGGTATATAACAACATATAACTCTAATCCTGTTCAAGGTTTCTTTCTGGCATTTACTGTACGAAGTTGTGTGCCGACTTCCAATACTCTATCGTTACTGCGTGCGGCTTGCATTTTGATCCAGTCAGCACATGCCCTCTGGTGGACAGTTTGTGTATTTTTTACATTTACTAATATTAAAGGGAACCTGTTACCAGCCCAAACAATACACAAATCTAAAAAGAAAATTGAAGTACAATTACCTCTTACAAAGTACCTCTTTTTCAGTAATGAACCCAGATCAAAAAATATACCTTGCTCAGCAAATTATTTCTTTAAATGTATGCTCAAGGACTTAGTCGCCATGCTTCCAAATAGCTGGCTCCAACTCTCTCAGATCCACTTCCCTGAGCTTCCTGTCAAGTTCAAGATCACAAGGCACAGAGCAGACTCCAGCAGCTGTCCATATATTGCTTGGAGGAACTGGAAGCAGGATAGTGACTTTGACTTTCTGTTCCTCTGTTCCCTCTCCCCGCTCCTCTCTGTTCCCTCTCCCCGCTCCTCTCTGTTCCCTCTCCCCGCTCCTCTCTGCTCCCCCTCCCCGCCCCTCTCTCTCTTTCCCCTCTCAAAAAACCTCTGTCCCCTCCTCCGCCTCCTCTCTGTTCCCCCCCCCCGCTCCTCTCTGTCCCCTCTCCCCGCTCCTCTCTGTTCCCCCCCCCCGCTCCTCTCTCTGTTTCCTCTCCCCGCTCCTCTCTCGTCTGTTTCCTCTCCCCGCTCCTCTCTCGTCTGTTTCCTCTATTCTCTAACTCCAGTTGTACTTTTTTTTTATTCTTTGCCCAAAGTTCTTGCTGCAACACTCCCCTCCTCTCCAGTGCCATTTCCCCCAGACTCACCACTTTGAGGTCCAGCACTGGTTCTTGTTCTGGCTGAATGGAACCCGGCATCCTTCAGCCACTTTCCTGTGAGCCCAGGACATAATAGACCTAGAAGCCTGCGTCTCCACAGAGCCCATCATTCACAGGACAATGATGCTGAGGATGGAACTGATGTCATCACATCCGCGATGGTCTCTGCATCAGTAAGTCCTACCCATGGCTTGAGAAGAGGTGACCCTACGTGTCCTGTTACTGGCCTTAAGACATCTGCAGAAAGGTTAAGACTCAAAAAAGAGAGAGGGGGGGAGTACAGGGGGGTGTGGGTGTAATTGGGCTATAATGACAATTTCTCAACACAACTAGCCAAGTGTCTTTTAAACAAAACAACCATTTTGCGCCTTGTTTTCAAACTCATCCCATTCATAGCTGCCCATTCCTATTTGTAAAATGAAGGTGCAGTACCCAATTCTGCACACTAGATGTCGCCGCTGCTTCATAAATGGCTGTTGGCAAGCTAAACATGGAGCAGCGTGACCGCTACAAACCTGGACTCTCCTATATACAAAAAGGAGAATTACCAGTTCCCCGCTGACCGATTTTTGTGGAGCCAGTTAGAAAGAAGATGGGAAGGATCAGGTGGCCCATACACCCCCACCCCCCTCGTGAGTCTCCTCCACTCCTGATTCATTGTCTTGATGACATTTGAGAACTCTTTTGAAATTATAGGACAGTTTTCACACAAAAAAGGCAATTTGAGATAATTTAGGTCAGTTTCTGCTTTGCTTTTATTTCTTGATTTCTTAAATCTCCATTTTCTGAGGCTGCACTTATTTTGTTAGAGAGTCTTAGTCCGTCACATCTCTTGTAACGCAGACCTAGGCGTAAATCTTAAAGTGTAATGCCCGGCTTCCTGATACCGGAAGTTCCGATATCGGGACAGGCATTGGAAGCATTTAGGCCAGGAGTGACCAGGAGCTGTCGGTGACCACCATGCTACAACGTATATGCGTAGGGTCAACCGCAACCAGATGTATAACCAAAAACCTGGACGTTTCATCACATGATCTCTTCTAAATTGGGGGGTCAGCCTATATCAACTCTAATCCTGCCCAGTAACAGAGACCACATGGTCATGTAAAAGCAGAACTGGAGGGAGTATGAAGCAGCGTTTTCTCCTGGAAAGGTAGTAATTTCAGCCTGAAGTAAAGTTTCAGAAGGTGCACAGGGTATGATGTCTTTCCACATTCGTCAAATAATTATTTTGCTGTAGGGACAGATTCTCCGCATGGAGGAAAGGCCACGCTGCACTTTGCTCCAGATTCCGACCCGTCACAAATATTTCACATATTCTAGTGTCAGTTCATCTCAAGCGTCAGCATTCCATTCCCTGTAACAACTTTGAAGGTGATCGAGGCTTTTGGGTTATAGAATCGGATGAAACCGAATAATGGGCGAGTGTTCACGATGAGCCAATAAAGGGCCAGTCTTCCATTCGCTAGATTTCCCCCCTTACTTCCTGTTCCGGTGACCACAGTTTCACCAGACAGGAAGTGAGGCGATATCTCTAACTGGGACAGCAATTAAACGCTGGAAGATGTACATCGGAGGTGCTGGATTTGACTCATCAGTAGTTGAAGAAAACAATTTGAGTTCACATGGAGCTAGGTGGTGAGGCCGCTCAGGTGAAGCAAATGGGAACTGCACTCATCAGTTTATAACCAGCTTTTAAAGTGAGGTGACCATGGAAGGGCTTTACCCACTACAGGCACAAACATTTTCCAGCACACTCGCCAGCCAGCAAACAAATGACAATATCCAACTATTAGGGTTAAAAACAGAGGTTTTAGTTGCACTATGTTTGCAAAATATGTGGAAGCCGAATCGAGGGCCTCTGTGTAATGTGGACCTAACTCTAATCTATGAGAGCCGCCATCTTGGAGCATATATAGCAAAGGATGAATTGGAGGAGGCAGCCCATTCCTCCTTAACACACTGGGGGCTTCAGTTGCCATTGCGATGCGCTGGGCTTGTGGTGTGTCCCTGTGCCTTTAAAGTGACACTAAAGTCAAGAGTTAAAGGAGAACTATGAGGTGAGTGCTTTTCACTCACCTCATAGTTCTAGCCGACCTGTGACAATGAGACTGTCACAGGTCGGCTCAGTAGATCGGGAGGTGAACGAACACATACCGGGTTCCCTCACCTCTCGATCCTGTCACAGCTCTCTGCCGTGACAGGGGAGGGGCTGGATTCCCCCCTCCCCACTCTGATCCTCCAGCGCTGACTGACGGGGGAGGGTACAGCTGGCTCTGCATCTATATAGGCAGAGCCAGCTGTCACTCACGCAGCTGGGCGGATCCAGACATAAATGTCGGGATCCGTGTCAGCTGCGGCGTCTCAGTATACCGCGAGCTGTAGCTGACGGTGTACTGAGCTTTGGGTGATGGGAGGACGCTAGTTTGTGTCCTCCCGTTACCCTTAGGAGAACTATGGGGAATAAGCCCTGACCCCATAGTTCTCATTTTAAATCTTAAAATTGCATCCAAGCACCTTAACTGTGAACAACAATGTCTCTTATTTGTGTATCACATTTTTAATTATTTTTTTATTATTTCTTCTTTTATTTATTTCATTATTTTTTTATCAATTAAATTTTTTTTAATTTTTATTTATCCTATTTACTTTTTAATTTTTTTATCTTATTATTGTTTTTTATAATTATGTTCTTATTTTTAATATTTTGCTTCTTTTTTTAATTACCTTTTTTATTTTTTTATTTAATTATTTCATATTTTTTTAATTTCTTTTACATTTTCTATCAATTAAATTTTTTTTTCACCCAACTTTATTGCTATCACGCAGGAGAAAACAATCCCCTGTGTAATAGCAATTGGAGGTGACAGGTTCTCTTTATTGACCCTGTCGCCTCCACTACAGGAGTTCTACCACTGCACTGTGCTGATACTCCTGTGACAGGTGAGAGAGGAAGAGCGCAGCACAGCACAGCTCTCCCCTCTCACTGTGTACAGTCTGCACGGAGCGGCAGGGTTACTTATAACCCTGTCGCTCTGCTCACTGCAGTCAGAGACTCGGGACTCGGCGGCGGAGCCCAGAGGACAGAACCAGAGGAGAGAGGTAGGTGCAGGGGGGAGGGGAGGATGCTGCACACTGTTTACATGTGAAATTGGCGACATCGCCGATTTCACATGTAAACGAACAATCGGCTTCCCTCACTCTACATTTAGTCCTGCTTGTACAAAGCAGGACTGAATGTAGAGAGGGCAACTTCCCCACAAGGACACCGCTGCCGCCCCTCTGCGCCCTGCCGCCCCGGCGGCCTTGTGGGGAATCCGGGCCTGTACGTAGCCACCCTCCAGAAGGAAGGACAGTGTCGGCACCAATTCAGAGATGATTGGAGGATCTACAGCCGAGTGATACACAAATAAGATACATTGTTGTTAATAGTTCAGTAGCGCTGCAACTAACAATTATTTTCACAATCAATTATGTGGCCGACTCATTTTTTTGATCAAGTAAAAAAATGACATGCCATCTTTTATTTAAAATACACAAATAGAGTTACAGGCATAAAGTTTACTTCAGAATAAAATCGCTTGCACATTTTTGTTGCAACCGCATCGCACTGGAGAGCGCGGCATTGCGGAAAGTGTGTTTGGGGTGCCATTGAAATGAATGGCACCGCAACGCACCTCCTGCAGTGGAATTTGTCATGCCAAAAATTGCTTTTTCCCACCTTTTTTTATATATAATTGTATGTATTATATTACACATATTAGTTTCATGGATTTAAAATAATCCAGAGAGGAGTGACTGAGAAAGTTCTCCTTCAGGTCCGCTCCACTTCTAATTGACAGCAGACAGTGGGCGATGTACAATAGTCAGCCTGCTATTAGCTATTGCAATTTAAAATGGCCAACAGCAGGCTGGCTATTGCACCCAATGTAGAGTCACAGCGGCGTTGGCTGACAGCCGGTCTCTCCTCCCCGCTGGGCGCCGGCTTCAGTGGTCTGTGTCTCCTCCGATCCATGCTGCCTCTGCCGATACAGGCAAGGAAGAGCAGCGGGGATTGGAGGGGACATAAACCGCAGCATGCAGTGGGCTCCTAGCGGGGTGGAAAGACCTGCAGATCAGGAGGGGAGAGGTTTGGGGGAGCTCTCCTCAACGCTGGGCACCAACTGCAGGGGTCTGTGTCCCCTCTGATCTCATCTGAACCCCGACAACTAGCGCAGAAGAGAGAGCTAGGGGATCCAGACCAACTAATTGATAATGAGACTTGTTGACAACTTTTCTCATCAATTCATTGATTAGTTGGTTGCAGCCCTATAGTTAAGGTACTTGAATGTATTAAGATTTAACTCTGGAGTATAGGGTCACTTTAAGGAGGGATGGGCTACCTCCAGCCATTTTCTTGTCCTGTTTCCCCTTCCCCTGCCATGCTAATGGTCCTGACAGAGGTGGCGGGTGTGCCACTGTCAGAATACCCTAACAGCTGATTGGCTGCAATCACAATTGGGCCATGATTTTTCAGACCGGCTACTTTGCCAAAAGTTGATTAAAAAATGTATTTGTCTAATGGGGGAGAAGTTCCATTGGGGCCCCATTCTGGTCAAAGGTCAGCAGGACTTAGCCGCAATCCGCCCAATGTATGGCCAGCTGTAGACTGAAATATCAGAGTCTTGTGTTAGTACTTTTGGGACCATTTTCTCTTCTTATTGACGCAGAGATAAGTCCATAGGCCCAGTAATTGTGTTTAGCCCAATCCAGACTTGTGCCGGGACAGAGAGCAAGGTTTCATTTTATGAAATATACCCCCCGGGACACAAAGGACATTTTGTTCCCAGATCTTATGTAGCCGGACTCTTATCCTCCGAATCCTCCGGAGAAACAATGACTCCCTGTGTCATGTACACCTGAATGTTATCGCATGTGGCGAGGATTCTGTGCCAGTCACATGACACAGATCGGCTGAGCGCGATATCAAACTAGTTCTAGGAGCCCTTCCCTTTCTTTGTGTTGCTTCGGCTGCTTCTTTTATCAGAACAAAGGAAAAGGAACAAAGAGGTTTAGATAAGTGGAATTCTGAAAAGCATCAACGCAACAAATTCAGAGTTCCTAGAGGGCTAGGGCAGTGTGTTTGCTCTGGGTCCGGGTTTATTCAATCGACTTTGTTTTTAGAAGGAGTGGGCCTGAAAGATCTCATCGCATCAGCTGCAGTCACTGTTCAGGTATTCTGACAGTCAGGATCATCCCTATAATGAGGCAGCCTGATGTGGTTGCCTTAAGACGGCATCTCGTTGGGGAGCCACTAGGGAGAGGGGGGGGGGTGTAGGGGTTTGTGGCCACATCGCCCCAGGTTGTTAGAAGCTCTTAGCAACCTATGATGCAATGTACGGTGCCGCCGAGGTCAGTGATGTCACCATTTGCCAGGAGCTTAGCGGTATGCTCTGGCTTGCATCCCACCTAGCTGCTGCGAACCAGCGACGTCGGTGAGCTGGGCAGGATGCAGGACAGAGCAGTTGACAGCGCGGTCCGGCGTCCGCCACTGCCTGCTTGAACAAACCAGCTGTGCTTTCCCCCCGCCACCACCAATGACGATTCCCTGACAGCAACACCCCCCAGAACAACATTTCCTCAGGCAGCAATCTAACCAGGGACAGCCCTGCTGACAGCGGCACACCCATCCATACTGTTAGCTTGAGTATGGGAATTAAGTGTACGGCCAGTAAAGGATCATAAAAATGGTCAGTCCATGGACCATCCCAGTCCTGGTATCCAAGGGTTTTATTGCATGCTGGTCATGGCGCCCTTTCTTTGCTCTTTTTTGTATCAGTTGTATGCAAGGGGAAAGCTTTTTTTTGTTTTCATAGAGTAGTGAAGGATTAACGCTTGTCTGCTCTATGCAAATGAGTACCCCCTGGCTCTGTGCAAATGAGTACCCCCTGGCTCTGTGCAAATGAGTACCCCCTGGCTCTGTGCAAATGAGTACCCCCTGGCTCTGTGCAAATGAGTACCCCCTTTCTTGGTTGGACTTGGACTTATGTCTTTATTCAACCTCAAATACTATGTAACTATGTAATATGTGCACCTCGTGACGTCAGTCGGCCATGTTACTCTTTCTATCTGAAACATAAAACATTATCTAAATAAAGAATGTTAACAAAACAATTTCAGCCTTTCCTGGTGGAACTTTGAGTCTTAGCTCCCTATGTGTTGCTGGAAGACACACGGATGTCTATTGGTTGTGTATAATATATATATATATATATACAGGTGAAACTCGAATAATTATAAATGAACTTTGCACAATATTCTTTCACTTAAAAGGTGAAACTAATATATGAGACTCATTACATGCAAAGCAAGATAATTCAAGCCGTGATTTGTCATAATTGTGATGATTATGGCTTACAGCTCATGAAAACCCCAAGAACCCCAAATCCACAATCTCAAAAAAGTAGATTATTACATGCAATCAATAAAACAAGGATTGTACATAGAACAATATCGGACCTCTGAAAAGTACAAGCATGCATATGTACTCAGTACTTGGTTTGGGCCCCTTTTGCAGCAATTACTGCCATTACTTTTGCACGATATTCTAATTATTCGAGTTTCACCTGTATATGCGGCTGGCGTATAACTTACCCTTTGTTTCCCCTTAGCCTGCCCTATTGGGCGTACTTTGGAGGAGTGTCTGCGGTGACTCCTGATCAGTTCATGAAGATCAATGGTTTCCCCAACACGTATTGGGGCTGGGGAGGGGAAGATGATGACATTGCAGACAGGTGAGAGTGGAGGACTTTAGACCTCTGAATTACTGTGTTTGTCTATTCCTCCAATTCACACATTTCCTGTCCTTTCCTATGAATTTTATAGTTGTAATTGGGGATACTGGTATTGGTGCCGATGCCGAGTATTTGGGTGAGTACTCGTACTTGCCCAAATGCTCTGATGCCTGGCCCGATACCCGAGTTTCCGGTATCAGGAAGCGAGTCATTGCACGGTGCCCGGCTTCCTGATTGGCCGGGAAGCCGGCTCCATGCTTCCCTCGAGGGGGCATGGAGCTGTCTTCCCGGCCAATCAGGAAGCCGGACAACACGTCATTACACGGCGCCCAGCTTCCTGGTTGGCCAGAAAGCCGGCTCCATGCTTCCCTCGAGGGGGCATGGAGCTGTCTTCCCGGCCAATCAGGAAGCCGGACAACACGTCATTACACGGCGCCCAGCTTCCTGGTTGGCCAGAAAGCCGGCTCCATGCTTTCTCGTCACTTGGTGACGAGGTAGCATGGAGACGGCTTCCCTGCTAATCGGGAAGCCGGGTGGCGAGTCATTAGACCATGCCTGGCTTCCTTAATGGGTTTTCCGGTATTGGTATTCCGTGGATTTCCGGTATTGGTATTTCGGCAAGTACTGAAAAAAAATATCGGTACTTGATACCGAAAAACCGTTATCGGTGCATCTCTAGTGGTAATGTGGTAGATGAAATGGTCCTGCTAGTCTATAACCTGGAGTGAAGCTGGCCAGACACATTGAGATCCAATTGTACAATCTATAGAATGCTAATGGCTAATGAAAACATGAGATTGCTATCAGTTTAGGTCAGGGGTCTCGCACTCAAATGACCTGGGGGCCACTGGGCATGTTTTCTTCTTCCATGGGGGCCGCATGAGGAGGGACAGCCAGGAGAGAGAGTGAGGAGAGACAGCCACCAGGACCCCATGGTTGCCCCTGTTGTCCTGACATCGTGACGCCTGGTGTCCAGCTTTCAGACACAGCACATACAGGACTCAAAACCTGAACTATCTGGGTGAATCCTGGACAGGCAAAACTACCCCGCCTATGAGTGGCCCTGTTTATCTAAGCTGTGGTTGACACTCTTAATTTGTCACAATAACAGTAGTCAGTATCCGATGCGTTTCTTTAACCTCCGAAATGCGTTGTATACTTTTTACCATCGTTGTGACGAATAAAAATTTTCGAGCTGAACAGGAATAGGGGGAGAATCATCCATTGAGGAAACCTGTTTCCGTGACGGTTGTCTAAGAGGGGAGTTCCTCACTTTTGGATGGAATTCCTCTCACTTCCTGTTGTGTCTTGCACAGGAAGTGAAGGGAAATTACCCAAATGGAACACACATGCCAAAACAAATCCTGACAAGGGGTTAAACTTTTCCTTAATCTATGTAATTTTTTTTAAAAACTCTTTGTATTCAGAAAGTATTAAACATGAAATCCTTATAGTTCAAGAAAAGCTCCAGGATATCCTAATACGTACCTATGTACTGGGGATACCCCCGCACTGCAAGGGTTAACTCCAGGATATCCTAATACGTACCTATGTACTAGGGATACACCCGCACTGCAAGGGTTAACTCCAGGATATCCTAATACGTACCTATGTACTGGGGATACCCCCACGCTGCAAGGGTTAACTCCAGGATATCCTATACGTACCTATGTACTGGGGATACCCCCGCACTGCAAGGGTTAACTCCAGGATATCCTATACGTACCTATGTACTGGGGATACCCCCGCACTGCAAGGGTTAACTCCAGGATATCCTAACACGTACCTATGTACTGGGGATACACCCGCACTGCAAGGGTTAACTCCAGGATATCCTAATACGTACCTATGTACTGGGGATACCCCCACGCTGCAAGGGTTAACTCCAGGATATCCTAATACGTACCTATGTACTGGGGATACCCCCACGCTGCAAGGGTTAACTCCAGGATATCCTATACGTACCTATGTACTGGGGATACCCTCGTACTGCAAGGGTTAACTCCAGGATATCCTAATACGTACCTATTTAACTCCAGGATATCCTAATACGTACCTATGTACTGGGGATACCGCCGCGCTGCAAGGGTTAACTCCAGGATATCCTAATACGTACCTATGTACTGGGGATACCCCCGCGCTGCAAGGGTTAACTCCAGGATATCCTAATACGTACCTATGTACTGGGGATACCCACCAGGATACCTAATACGTACCTATGTACTGGGGATACCCCCGCACTGCAAGGGTTAACTCCAGGATATCCTAATACGTACCTATGTACTGGGGATACCGCCGCGCTGCAAGGGTTAACTCCAGGATATCCTAATACGTACCTATGTACTGGGGATACCGCCGCGCTGCAAGGGTCAAGTGCTAGCTTTGGTCCAGGGACCCGAATAAAGCCGATATACTCATCTACAGCCCGGCGGCAGTTGGCATTCGCCTCTCCGCTCCGGCAGTGGAATGCCCCTCGGAGTCCTCGCGTTAAATGGAAGTCGGTGGACCTGCATTAGACGTGATGACATCAGCGGGGCTTAGACCACCAGAGCCCTGGGGTGAGGAAGGCTGCAGGGACTGGTCCCGCAGCCAGGGGGTACAAGGATCAGGTGAGTATATGTGCCCCCTAGAGAGAATAAACACTTAACCCTTTCAGTGTGGGGTTGGCCCCATTGTAAGGGAAAGTTTTATATTATCCCGGAGTTCCTCTTTAAATGTGACATGTTCTTACCTGGCTGCAACATTGTGTTGTTTTTTTTTATTTGAGGATTCGTTTGTCCGGTCTGAGCATCACGAGGACGCCGCTGAGCCTCGGCCGCTATAAAATGATCCCACATGACCGGGATAACGGAAACGAAGAAAACCTTCACAGGTAAACATCCGCTAGACATCCAGGTGACCGGCGCGGCGGACCCAGAGGAGCCCACATATCGCCACAATACTATTATCTCTATCTATCTCACAATTACTATTATTAAAGTGCACCTGTCACAGAGATAAGAGGCTGCCAATGCTGACGTCTGTAGAAATGCTAGTTGCCTGGCTGCCGTGCTCATACGTTGTCTCAACGGCTTTGAGTCGCTGGCCCGGAACAAGTCTGCAGATCAGCAGAGTCCAGTGAAGTCAGAAGTCCTCCTCTGGCTTCTCGCAATGAGTCAGTTACTTAAACAGTTACCATCAGCCCATTGTAAAAACGCGGGCGGGCGGCGGATGCTCGCACGCGCCACCTCGCAGAATCCCGCTGGGAATCTAAACACCAACTCATACAAGCGTTCGGCTGGCTCTACGGTGGATCGCTTGTATGACTATATGCAGTGTGCGGCGACCCCCCCGCTGATCTCTCCTCCTCTCTCTCTCTCTCTGAAGGTGGAAGCGATGTGTATTACATCACTTCCGCCATTACCTGTCATTTCTCCGGCTGCTATAGCCAGAGAGAAGCTGGTGAGCCAGATCTCTGCTTCATCAGCTTCTTTGGGGGTCCCAAGGTGACATTTGGGCTCTTGGAGACCCCTGATGTCTCCATAAAGAGGACCTGTCATTGTATATAAGCTATCACATAGGGGGATTGTTAGCCCTCTATGGGATAGCATAATGAGGACCTGTTTTAAGTTTTAAAAAAAAATCAAAAACGCCCAAAAAACTTTTTTTTACGGCCCCCGCGTGCATGCACATATAAACGTAAATACACGTCGGGTGCGCCTACATGCGAAAACACATGTTACATGTCACCACGAATGTCGGAATGAGAGCAATAATTCTAGGGCCATCAATCACTGATCACACTAAACTGATGAGCGGTAAAAGCTTTTAATTCGTCACCTATGGGCAATTTTAGGCATGGTAGTTTTTGGCGATTTCGCGGGCGCACGCAATTTGAAGGTTTGACATGTTTGGTGTCTAATTTACCCAACGTGACCCCGTCTTTTTATATTTTACCAAAAAATTGGGTAATAATAAATGTTTTATAACGTAATATAGGGAAAACTGTTTTGTTTTTTTCTTGAAACTTTTTGGAACTGTTTTCATTTTATATAGTATAAAAAAAAAAAAAAACCCGTAGTGGGGATTAAATACCCCCAAAAGAAAGCTCTATGTGTGCCCAGAAAATGGTATACAATTAATTTCAGTACAGCGCTGCATGACGGAATAAATTTAAAAGTACCGCAGCGCTGAACACTGAAAAATGGGCGGGACAGGAAGGGGGTGTAAACACCGCGGACAGTAAGAGGTTAAGGTGTCCATAAAGTGAAGATTTACCATCTTGGAGAGCAGGGGGTAACCAAACGTTGGCCCTCCAGCTGTTGTGGGACTCTGACAGCCACAGGTATGACTCCCAGAGGCGGAGTCTTGATGGAATTTGCAGTTTCAGCACAGCTGGAGGGCCGAAGTTTGGCTACCATTGCTATAGGGACATATACACTGAGTGGCCAGATTATTATGACCACCCCATCAGTACTTCGTTGGGCCGCACAGTGTGAGATGTTCCAGTCAATGATTGTTCCTCATGTCCTGTCTGCTGATATTATTGTGTCCGGGAACAAGAATTTGGTAGAATTCTCCCCACAATTCCCCAAAACTGGCTACAGATCGATTTTAAAGAGCAGATAACAGGAGAAATAAATTGATGTGATATAAGAAGCTCAATAATGAAAGTGAAGGGGCAGTTAGGCTCCCTCCCTCCCTTCCCAACCTCATGGGCCTGAAGCCAGAAGACTTCTTTCCATCTGCTCTAGTTTCACCCGTGTGTCTTCTATTTCCTGTCAGGTACAATCTTCTTAAGAACACCAGGAAAACCTGGAAAGAGGATGGAATGAACTCCTTGCACTTTACCCTACTTTCCCGGGAACAAACCGCACTTTATACCAACATTACGGTGGACATTGGTGAAGCTCCACCGGCTCCGACAGAAGACAGCAGGTGGAAGTTCTTTTGATTGTTACGGAAAACCTTACTGGAATTGTTTTTGGTGACATGGGGTTGAGATCTCTTCGTTGGATAACTGGACTGACGTTTAAAGTGGAAGCTGTCGAGATTCGCAATGTTCTTTTACACTAGCAGTCCTGCCACATGGTAGACATCGCGGGGTGTCTAGGTACGATTATTAGACATCCCGCGAGCACTTGTGGAGCCTCTATCTCTGTGCTGCTCAGTGAGATGCTTCTATGGCCACCTATCATTGGCCACTTAATGACTACTTCTCCCAGGAGCTGTATCCTGCACTCATGTGTGGGGCCCATAGACGTGACATGTAGTGTTTCTTAGTAGGTTAAGTTTAAAAGAACAAACAAACCTTGCACACAGTGACGGGCTTGCTTTAGGACCTTTTTATGGCCAATGTGTCAATGATGGTTACATTAAACCGGACCTGGCCTCTAATGTAACAGTGCTGACGTTCAGGCACTTTGTGGTGCCCAAATCTCCCTGTGCTAGTCTTCATATAGATCTATGTGGAGCCTCTGGATCTAAGGCCAAGGCTCTACATGGGATCTCAACGTCTGAGCAAGTACATCCTCCTCATGGTGCAAAGCCTCACCCATCATCCAATTGTGGAATACAGAAGGGCAAAAGTCAAGATCCCACATACAGCTTGGGCCTGAGATCGAAATGGTTCCACAGGAATTGATTTGAAGGCCAAGGCTGTACATGGGGCCTCAACTTTTACCCAATTCCACTTCCTCATGGTGTAATGCCCTACCCATCATCCAACTATGAAATACAGCTAAGGCTCTAAATGGCGTCTCAACGTTGGAGCAAGTACATCCCCCTCATGGTGCAAAGCCTCACCCATCATCCAGCTGTGGAATACAGAACACCAGTGGGCAATAGAGGCTTTGGCAATTGACTGACAAGGGACTGGGCTTAGTGCCAGGAAGGGTGGTAGCTTCATCTCCACATGGTTCCGCAGGAATTGATTTGAAGGCCAAGGCTGTAGATGGGGCCTCAACTTTTACCCAATTCCACTTCGTCATGGTGTAATGCCCTACCCATCATCCAACTATGAAATACCAAATCCCCAGTGGGCAGTAGAGACTTTGGCATTTGACTGATAAGGGAGTGGGCTTAGTGCTAGGAAGAGGATGTGCCTTCATCTCAACTTGGGCAAAAGTCAAGGTCCCACATGCAGCCTGAGTTTCAAATGGTTCCACAGTGATTTATTTGAAGACCAAAGCTGTACTTGGGGCCTCAACTTTTCCCCAAGTTCCACCTCCTCATGGTACTCGGTCCCACCCATCATCCACGTAGGAGATACCGGGACTCCAGTGGGAAGTCTTTGACATTGATTTTAAGACTAACGCAGATACTTCTTGGTACCATAAAGTGCTCAGAAACCTGCACTGTTATTACTTTAGAGAACTGTTGGGGCCCATTTTAGGTTCATGTTAACAAAGGGAAGGTTCAGTAACGGGTCACGTGTCGGGGGAAATGCACCAATTTGTGCCTTGTTGTCAGGGAGCGGTTGACACTGGAACAAAATGGCCAGATAACTCTGAACCCGGGGTGCTATGTCCTGGTACCTGGTGATAGATATCGGGCCCAGTGAATGGACTTTATAAGTGTGAACGTTGGTTTGAAGCTGCAGCCTAATGTGTGCAGATGGTTAAAGAATGGTGTCTTGGGTATGCTCATAGCAACCAATAGGATTGCAGTTACCTCAGGCAACAGAACTCCTCCCCTTTCCTCCTGTGTTTGTATGGGGTCAGGGTGTCTTAGTGATGTGTCTTATAAATATTGGTTCAAAGAAAATGGCTTCCACGGCGGCCCTCCAGCGTGCTGTGGTGATGGGTTTGGGTGGACATATGACCGAGAAATGAAGTATTAAAGCCGTTCTAGTTGTATTTGTGTGTCAGAGCCGGCAATATGTATTAGGCACAAAGCGGCTTCACCTGATTGTGCCTTTCCGTTCGGCCCGTCCATACAAAGAAAACACTTTATTCAGCGCATTACAGTGTGCACGTGAATTGAAGGGTCACTCCACCCATAGCAGAGTCACTGCTAAGATGAATTATCTGCTGCTGTCCCATTTCACTCAGATAATCTCACTCCTTTCTTCACTGGAGTTCCTGAGGGCTGTAGCCACAAAGTCTCGCCTCTCTTGCTGCATTTTCTGTGTTGTAAATGCAACATCAATGCAAAGTGGCAGCATGCCGAGCAAGGTGTGAGTGGGCCCTTAAGGTTCATCTGTCAGCCTATCGATTCTTCTAGGAATTAGGCCGGAGTGATGTCAGATCTCTGTATCATGACAGCCAGTGATCTCTCTCTCCCCCCCCTCTCTCTCACCCCTTCTCTCTCTCACCCCTTCTCTCTCTCGCTCCCCTCACCCCTTCTCTCTCTCTCTCTCACCCCTTCTCTCTCTCACCCCTTCTCTCTCTCGCTCCCCTCACCCCTTCTCTCTCTCTCTCTCACCCCTTCTCTCTCTCTCTCACCCCTTCTCTCTCTCTCCCCCCTTCTCTCTCTCACCCCTTCTCTCTCTCTCTCTCACCCCTTCTCTCTCTCTCTCTCACCCCTTCTCTCTCTCTCCCCCTCTCTCTCTCTCCCCCCTTCTCTCTCTCTCTCTCTCGCCCCTTCTCTCTCTCTCTCTCTCTCGCCCCTTCTCTCTCTCTCGCGCTCCCCTCACCCCTTCTCTCTCTCTCTCTCTCACCCCTTCTCTCT
>NW_017307507.1:229106-232598 GCF_000935625.1 Nanorana parkeri
TCTCACGATCCCCCCCCCAATCAAGTGTCCTGCATTCACATATGCTAAGAGGAGAGAGCAGAAGGATGACCTCATTTGACTGTTGCTGCTCCTTCACTATCCAATCACAGGCTGGGGGCAGGGAGGTGACCAGCCTGTGTTGCTTAACTGCAGCAGAGAAAATTTGGGTCACCGAGCTGGCTGGGCTGTGTAAATCTCAGGGCTGGATGGACAGAAATACAATTATTTTGTCAGGTAAATCCCCTCTGATATGTATTTCGGTGATTCATGTCAGCGGTTTGCCTGGAGTTCTGATTTAGTTTACAATTGTATGCATCGGATCCTCTCGCACTCGCCTACAGTAAGAGTAACAATGTCAGAGGAGGCGAGTATAGAAATAACATTTCAGAGTATTTATTATTTATTTGGAAATTCCTTCGTCTTGTGTCTGATCAGCTCCGGAAGACGCAATCCCACGCCGAGTATTTCATACACCTGTATTGTGCGGAGTGTTAATGTCTTAAAGGGGCATTTCATTTTAAAACAAATCTTTACTGTAGAGTGATTCAGCTGTGATTATACGACATGCGACTGTCAGAGAAATAAAATGTGAATATTTATTGTGTGATAATAAAAATGTGAA
The DNA here is from genome assembly GCF_000935625.1 of Nanorana parkeri. Lineage (NCBI taxonomy): Eukaryota > Metazoa > Chordata > Amphibia > Anura > Dicroglossidae > Nanorana > Nanorana parkeri. The sequence goes on from NW_017307507.1 coordinate 229,729, forward strand.
AACAAAATAGAAATTGTCGTTTTTTTCATTTTGTGGACCGGATTACTGAAACTTTGCCTTCAATTATGAGGCCTGAGGTGCGGGGTAGCGATAAAGAGCGTCGTCACTGCATGTGCGCCGGTGTCACCGCTGGCCAGAAATTGCAGCACCGCAAGACTTAAGCTGGCCATACACCTTACAACCGCCACACGACTTTCATCCTGCAATGGTTGAAAGGTCATTAAAATCTCGTACGATCTGCACCATCTTGGACAGGCAGATCGTACTTGCGATCATCGCAAACCCTACCCGCTGAGGGGAGGACTTCCGATGATTCCAATGCTGAGCGGGCAGTGTGCGCTTGCGCATACCGGCCCGTGCGGCACTAACCCGCCAATCGTACGATTCTCAGTGGGTTTTCAAGCCTGCACGGGAGACTAAAGACGTGCGACCGTGCAGTAGAAACGGTCGCACGCTGCCCGTACACCTGCCGATTATCGTACGATCGCGGGATTTCCCGCAATTATCGTATGATATTTGGCAGGTGTATGGGCACCTTTTTAAATACACACTATATTGCCCAAAAGTATTGGGACCCCCCTCCAAATCATTGGATTCAGGTGTTCCAATCACCTCCATGGCCACAGGCGTATACAATCAGGCACCTCGGCATGCAGACGCTTCTACAGACATTTGTGAAAGAATGGGTCACTCTCAGGAGCTCAGTGACTACAAGCGTGGTACCGTGATAGGTTGTCACCTGTGCAATAAATCCATCCGTGACATTTCCTGGCTACTAAATATTCCGCAGTCACCTGTTAGTGGTATTATAACAAAGTGGAAGCAACTGGGAACAACAGCAACTCAGCCAGGAAGTGGTAGGCCACGTAAAATGACAGAGCGGGGTCAGCGCATGGTGAAGCGCACAGTGCGCAGAAGTCGCCAACTGTCTGCAGAGTCAATAGCTACAGACCTCCAAACTTCGTGTGGCCTTCAGATTGGCACAACAACAGTGCGTAGAGAGCTTCATGGAATGGGTTTCCATGGCCGAGCAGCTGCATCCAAGCCTCACATCACCAAGTGCAATGCATTTGATCTTAAGAATCCCTTCCTCCCGCTCTGCAGATCTATACTTACTGAGATGAGAGATGGCCCCATAGAAGTCTATGGAGCTGTAATGTGCAGGTGCGGCCATGAGATGACTAGAGAGCATGGAGTCGGTCTCCCGGCCAATCAGGAAGCAGGGCGCCGCGTCATTAAAGGTGCCCGACTTCCATGATTGGCCAGCAAGCCGGCTCCAAGCATGGGACGGCTTTCTTGTTAGTCGGGAAGCCGGGTGGCGTGTCCTTACAAGCTTCCCGGCTGATCAGGAAGCCAGGTGACGAGTCATCACACGCCACCTGGCTTCCTGAATGGGACTTCCGGTACTCTGTAAATGGTATCAGCGAGTACCGAAAAAATATCTGTACTCGGTACCAAAATACCGGTATCGGTGCATCCCTAGTGACAACACTGGCTCATGTCTGCGTAATGTGTATTGAAATGGCCACTTGTAGTCTCCAAGGGAAGCTCCTGTGACAAGGTGACAACGCCGGAGCACGATTGGGAGACCGGGACAGAGGGCTATAATCAAAAGAAACCCATCGCACACCTGACCGGATAACACCCTCAAGTCTCGGGTGGGTGCCAAGCGACCACAAATCAGTATAAGTATGAAGAAGTCACTCGCACTCCAGCTCAAGTTCAGTCAATATTTTATTGACCTCTGTGGTGTCGCAACATGGCGACGTTTCGGAAACCCGTTTGGTCCCTTCATCGGGCACAACAAAGATGCCGGATGAAGGGGCTGAAACGGGTTCCAAAACATCGCCATGTTGTGACACCACAGGGACAGAGTGCTGGCCCCCGATAACAGGAAGTGTCTGAACAAGGACTTTCCAAGCATGACCACGCGGGATTATATCCAAGAAAGCTGCAGATTAAAAATAGTAACTTTTTACATTATTAATTTTTTTTTTTAAGATTATAGCGATGGGGTGCGAATATACTTTAGGCTCAATTTACAAAGTCAATACACAGCAGGATAAGGATCCTTGTTGTGAAAAAAAAGTGACTGTTATCTCCTGCTGAGTCCAATGAGATTTGAATATGAAGGTCACATGGTTAGAGTAAAGATCCTTGTGGTGAAGCTTTGTGAATGGAGCATTGCATCTCCCACATACTAAAAATAAAATCTGTTTTGGAGGTAATGACTTTCTCAAACATGAAGAAAGAGACGCGGCTCACACGGCTCTCAAAAGACAATCTCTATTTCTTTATTTGTCGGTAGAAATACATAAATACGTGAATGTGATTCACCGGCTAAGAAGACGTGTAACAAAAAAACAAAAACGGGTGAATGTGATTTTTATAAATCTCCAATACTAAACGCACGGTGTGGAATCAAGTCGCATGAAACTGGATTCACTATGAACATTGCTCTCCAGTCCCAAAGTGAACTTTGTGATCTTTCTTCTCCATAATGTCATTAAACATGATATGTGATCTTCAGAAGTGTTTTATACCGTATACATACATAAAGATATTCCCGCTCCAGGCAGTCTTAAAGATCATCTACGGCCCATGGCTGCATGCCTACTGGGATCCGTTCCTCCAAGAATACAAACACGCTGCAAGTCTACTGGGTTTTTTTTTTTCTTCCATGATATTCAACAAGCTTTATTGCACGTAGTGGAAACTCGCAAAGATAGACTATGGCACATCGCGCGCTATCCCACCTGATTGTTATATACCATAAACCTGCATAATGGAGAGACTCTAAAGGCCCAGTCCACCCAATTGTCATAATCAAAATTTGGTGGCTGTTAGAGAGTTAAATAACCACCCCCCCA
>NW_017307507.1:232862-235387 GCF_000935625.1 Nanorana parkeri
CGGTATCCAATATCTCTTGCGGGCTCTATCAGTGAGATCTGAGCCGACTTACCATTATGAGGGGTTCCCACTATCCCTGATTAATTTGTATTTACTGTATATTATGGAGGATGTAACCGGAGGAGCTGGGAGCAGCCAGGACCCCCAGGTGGACAGGAACAGAGTCGGGAATTATGGCCGGGAGATCTCACTGTTGGAGCATCGAAGACAAATAGGGAAGCCATCAGCTGACTCAGCCCATCAGGTCCCACCCATCCCTTAAATACTTCTTCCGGCCATACACAAACTTTTTATTTTCCACTTTGGTTTCGTGGTGGGAGGTTTCGCACCCCTGTCAACATTTTACTGTATGTGTCCCCATTTGGTAGAATAGGTTACAAGCACACCTTTGTCACATACACCTTGATGAAGGAGCCGAAACATCTCTTCATGCATTACGTTATAAGAAAATATACTTCAGCATATTCTACTTCTCCTCTCTACAATGTCCTATGTTAGTTGCCACCCCACCACCCCACCAGGAAAGGTTTGGCCCATTCAGTACAGTGTGGCATAGAGATTTATTGTTCTACTTGGGTAGACTTTTCCGCACTTCCTGTTGATTCAAGGAGTATCAGACACAACAGGAAGTAAAGGAAAATGTCCCTACTGTGACAAGGTGTCAAGACAAGAGGGGAGTAAATCTCATCCCACCGCTTGTCTACTGGAATGGTATAACACAGAACAGGAAAAGAAAGGGGAAACCCTCCCAACAGACGCATTGAAAAATAATTCTTATGAGATGAACCCCTTCCAGCCAGCAGAACGCCAGCTTGGCAGCACCGTGGGCATTATTTCATGCTGCCACCACTATACATTTGGCCGGTGTCGCTGTGTGGTGCTGAGAGCTTGCCTAATTGTGCTCCCCCCAGCACCATGACCTTGTGGTCAATGACAGCTCCTGGTCACAGCATCAATCAGGAGCCGATAGGACAGAACCCAAATCACCTGATCACTGCGACAGCCTATCCCAGTGACCAGAGTATCAGTATAAATCCTGTTCAGTTGTCAGCCAAAGAGAAGAGAAATCTCACAGGAGACACAGAAAGCATTTAACATCGGACAAAAGTACTAAACCTCCACTCTGTCCCCGACCTAAAAAATGTCGGACGTTGTCCTTTCAGATACAGGAAGTCACCTTAAAGGACAACTAAACTTACACCAACAAAAAGATGTGACGTGACCGAGCTGCTAATAATATCTCGTCTCTGGATTGCCATATCCGGGGGTTGGAACCGTACAATTCCATCTTATGTGGTGCAGCCCTCTACACCAACACACAAAAAAGGGTGGGGCATAGCAGGAAAGGGGTGGGGCTTCTCATCTGCCCAGCTCTTAATGGAATAAGGAGAGTAGCTCCCCGCTGGCAGCCAGGACGAGCTGTGCAGTGGAGCTGCCATGGCGTGTTGTAGGACACGTCATCTCCCTGCATGTGGCTCCTGCAACCCTCTGACGCAGGACATTCTCACATAAACATTCACATTTCATTCACCGGTTTGCTGTGCTGCCCGTTGGTTGTGTGAAAGCAGCGGCGTTCGGCTAAAGGAGACTACAAAACAAAAGAACGTTGGCAGTGTTCTTCTGGAAGTGTTCTGGATCGGAACTCATCGGTATGAAGAGATTGATCTCCAGAGTGGAATGTACTCAGTTATGAGAAGTCCCTGAAAAGTTCACACGTGTCCATGACCGTGACGAAAAACTCTCCCACGTGTATGAACGGAGACTATGGCGCCCAATCAGACCTCTTCCCTGGGTAAGGCGTTCCTAATCATCTCCAATGCATTGCCCATGCAACACAACGCAGGTTTTAACTGACCTGCAGCACGTGGATTGCGATGTGTTGAGTTGAGGTGTCAGTGTAACTCGCAGGTTTCAATGGGCTCTCGGGGCCTTTTCACACTAGTATGTTACATGATGCTACAACACGTGACACACAGCGCAGTCCATTGTGGTGCCTTTCGTTTGGAATAGCACCTAGGCAGCGCCATACAATGCACAGACGTGTACCAGGCCGGTGGAAGTCCGGTTTAAGGTGCGCTGCAATACTTTAGCAGCCCGCTCCAATTACATTTTCTACCATACCATGTAACTAATCTCACACGCATTGCTGCAACACGCTGGTGCATACATGCCAGCTGACCTGGATTAGCCAGGATAGTCCCACATTTTGGCCCACTGATGCTGTGCACATGGTCATATCCCGGGGTCACAGCATCGATCTGCTCAGAAACTCAAAAAAGGCATCAAATGCAGGGCGAGGGGACGATTTGGAGGTGATGTCTGGGTGGGCCGTGATTCGTGAAACCACAATATTTAGAGGCGGGATCTGGACAAGACCAACCCATAAAGTGGGCATGCTAGGAGGGCTCCGCCTATTTAAAGGTGGGGTCTCAGCAAGAAAAAACCCAAAAAGTGGGCATGATGAAAGGTAGCAGCATATTTAGAGGTGGGGTCTGGCTAAACCCCTAGAATGGGTTTGATTTAAG
>NW_017307507.1:235475-242710 GCF_000935625.1 Nanorana parkeri
AGGTTCAAACCTGAGCTCCTCAGAATATGGAAGTGGTGCCATGTCACCCGCCTAATAAGCTTTGGGCCACAGTATATAAAACAGAGGGGAGAGATGCTTGTACTGAGGTCATGGACCATATATGGCCACATAAGGTCAATGACATCACTGCGTCCCTCCGCTCATGTGCAGCTGCAGGCAGGGAATTTCCCAGCTGCAGCCGACCGGGCAGCAATGGAAGGAGCTTCCTTTCACATTTGGGTGAGCTCTTCCTGTGTTCGAAGGGTTTGGTTTGGACCAGGTTATCCTTCTGGCCCACGATTCAGGATGCTGGTAAGTGTGCTAGTGTGAATAGACCCTTGGGTGTCCCTTTAGGTGAACGGACCCTTAGTGTCCCTTTAGGTGAACGGACCCTTAGTGTCCCTTTAGGTGAACGGACCCTTAGTGTCCCTTTAGGTGAACGGACCCTTAGTGTCCCTTTAGGTGCACCCTAATGCTACAGTGAGCAAGAAACAGCTCTCAGCCTATCAACCTTCCGAGCGATGTGATAGGTTATATGGCTGGTTCCCTGCTCAGAATAAGTTCTACTTATAAAGTCCATCTGCCCCGATATGGTCCCCAGGAGAGATTTGGGGGATTGATGGGGGTTTCTTGGCTTCTCTTCTTCCGATGTGTGAAACGGAGACGCGGTTCCGCTCGGCAGCATCGGGTCAGTCCCGGCTGCTCGGCCTGCAGTCTCTATAGCTGTCAGTTATGTATTGGGGTCCATTTAATACTTTGGCCTTCCTATGTCCACTGTGATGTTTATGTAGAGGGGTTCGTGTTCCACCGACAGCAGCTTGTAGGTGCAGGAATTCAGGCCGTCCGTCTTCCAGACCTTGGACACTTCCTTCAACAGCTTCATCCTGTGGGCGAGACGACATTATGTGACACAAGAAGAGAAGGAATCAATACCTGAATAACCGGCCAGTATGGATCTGTGTCCGTAGTTGGGGCATAGCGGGGCCAATTTAACCCTTTTACCCCCACATGCAATAAAACAAATTCTATGCCCAAAAACCCCCCAAAACAGGAAATATTTTTTCTTAACCCCTTCGTGACTGACGATGTACAGTGTACGTCGCCAGCATCGGGGCTGTTTAAACAGACTCCCGGCGACTTTTGCCGCCGGGACTCTGTTTAAACTTGTAGAGCCGACTGTCGGCTTTAAGTTTTAAACCTTGCAATGCCATGGCATACGAGATACGTCATTGGCAGCGAAGGGGTTAAAACAGACCCAGCATCATTGCATATAAACAATCACCAGTATGGGAGCAAGTCCTAATGTTTTCAGACCTTCCACTGCTCCCCAGCGGCAGCCAGAAGATCCAAGGAATAGGCAGAGAAGGAGCATTGTATCTGTACAGAGGGTACACCGCACCCCCCTTGCTTTGCCAGCACTACCACCCTGTAATCATCACTTGCTCAGGTGTTCTGGTTTAAATCACATTGGGTGTCATTCAACCAGGAAGGCTGAGAAAGTCTTGCGAGTGCTGGTTGTCATGGACCCGCCCCCTGTTATCATGGCTCTCTGCGTACAATCATTCAGAAAGTGGCGTTGAGGTCATTGCATTGGCCCTGCTCTTGGCATCAGTGCTGACCGCTCAAGAGAGTGCACCGTCCCCTGCAGATGTCCTCCGTGTTCTGGGTTAAATCACATTGAGCGCCATTGAGTAAGGAAAGCTGACGAAATCATGCGAGTGCAGGTCGTCATGGGCCCGCCCCCTGACAGGGCATCATCAGTGCTCACATACAATTCAGAGAGTGGCACTGAGATCATTGTATCGGCCCTGCTCATGGGATCACTGATGACCACTCAGGGAAGTGCGCCGTCCCCAGCAGCATTCCCTTTCCACCACCAGATGTCCTCGGTGTTCTGGGTTAAATCACACTGGGCTCACTGAACCAGGAAGGATAAGGAAATGCTGTGAGTGCAGGCTGTCATGGACCCGCCCCCTGATAGGGCATCATCATGGCACTCTGCACTCACGTACAGGGATGATTCAGAGAGTGGTGCTGAGGTCATAACATTGGCCCTGCTCTTGGCATCGGATAGATCACCATATTCCCCACTGACATAAACCGGTATGTTCAGCAAGTGTTACACGTCCATGTGCAGAACTCTGGGGATATTATTAGCAGAGGACAGTGGAATTCGAACCCTCGTGTCCCAATCATCAACTCTGCAGTCAGCCTGAGCCTGGAGCCTCAGTACCCCTGCGTGTATTATTTTATATATGCATGTGCAGGGGTAGTTTTTTTGTGTATGAGGTGAGTGTATTAGGCTCCATTCACACCTGTATCTTTAGGTGCAATTAGGGATTCCTGTATCAGGAACTTGCGTCTTTCTGCAGCAGGAATCCCTAATCTGGCTTTTAAAATCGGCAGCTGTCACCTATTCACGTTAATTATCAGGTGACAGCGGTTGCATGTAAAACGCTTGCACACCGCATGTAAAGATACGCGATATTATTACATTGGGTTAGGAATGAAATCACTCTCCCTGGATGCATCCTGGGTGACCACGGAACGTGATAAATGTTTGGAACACACGGAGGGGACAAGACCCGAGCCTATAAGGTGTCACCATCTCACCTCCTGTTGTTGACCTCATTTCCGGAGTCCCTGGTGTGAAAGACCATGGTGTATCGGGCAATCTCCGCAGGCGGCCGGACCACCGTCATCTTACCGTAAGTCACTCTGCAGAAGAAACAAAATGCTGACTTTTCAAAAAATAAAAATCAATAAAGTATTTATAGAAAAACTTGTATTTTTCTTAGCTGCGGGTAGAGTGGGGAAAAGCAGGAAAACTTTAATCCAAATGTGTTCTTCATCTGGGATGTGACACGGCAGAGAGCCGTGACAGGATCGAGAAGTGAGCGAACGCCGGTATGTGTTCGCTCACCTCCCGATCTACTGAGCCGACCTGTGAAACAGGCCTGGCGTTACAAGCAATTATCTGATCACTGGGGGAGAGGAAACAGCTGAAATGCTGCTTCCTGTCTGCAACAAACTGATGACATCATCTCAGACGGGGGAAATTCACTAAACTGGAGCGCAAAAGGCAGCTTTTTCATTACAAAAAGTGGAGCTTTTTTGATACAGGACACGGTTGCTATACACTGTGAGATGTCGGGAATTTCTTTGCACGGACGTGTAAAGTTAGTAGCAGGTCTTCTTCCTTCCCCCGGCCCTGTCCTTCCATAACCTCCCATAGCCCGGGCCCAGCGCGTTCAATCTTCAGAGATCTGTACGTCTTGTGGGATTAATGGGCACTTATTAGGTAATCAGTATTTTGCCTGAACACGTTCTCTATTCATCCAAGGACAATGCGGACTGTTCAGGGGCTGATTTCTCATACTGATAGTGCGGCCCGGAATGCTCAGAGAGGCTTTTATACCTTCCACAATCCACGTTTATTATCATCGGGCGCTCAGGGAAGAGGATTTTAATGGCTCGCCCAAACACAACGGACAATTCTCGTACACAGATTGATGGCCGAGGATTCTCTGTTAGAGTATAAAAGAACTATAGACGTTTCAGCAGATTATACATCCGTTTTATTTTATGTATCGACCTTTCCGATAAAAAGAGCCGACGTCCTCCCGGGATCCCATAGGACTCATGCTGTGATACCGGGGTCTCCTTTTGCCCAACATGGCGGCTAGCAAAGACACAAAGTCTTGGATCTCCTGCGCACCCCGGAGCTTCCTACCTGGAGGTCTTCAGGCTTGCCCATTTCTCAGCACCGGCCTCTCTGGTTGGTGGGGGCATGATGAGGGCATGCCTTCTAGAACCAGAGGTTTGCCAGTGCCTGTGAAATTCTGGCCATTCCAGCCTTTTCGGAGGTCTGCTCAGCCTCAGGCCATCGCAGGGGCTTCATGTATGAACCTCAAGAAGGGGTTGAGTGGCTTTGTGGCCAAACAAGTTAGTCCCAAGTTACACCACCCCCCACCCCCAGTGACAGCTCATGGCCCGGACTGTCACTGGGGTCCAGGAGATAAAAGGATATAAGGGGGGGGGGGGATTAAAGGAGGACTATGGGGTCAGGGCTTTTCCCCATAGTTCTCCTTAGGGTAACGGGAGGATACAAACTAGCGTCCTCCCGTTACCCTAAGCTCAGTATACCGCAAGCTACAGCTCGCGGTATACTGAGACGCCGGAGCGCATCCCGACATCAATGTCGAGATCCGCCCAGCTGCGTGAGTGACAGCTGGCTCTGCCTATCTAGAGGCAGAGCCAGCTGTACCCGCCCCCTCCCGTTCCGCCAGTCAGCGCTGGCGGATCGGAGCGGGGAGGGGGGAATCCAGCCCCTCCCCCTGTCACGGCAGAGAGCCGTGACAGGATCGAGAGGTGAGCGAACACCGGTATGTGTTCGCTCACCTCCCGATCTACTAAGCCGACCTATGACAGTTTCATTGTCACAGGTCGGCTAGAACTATGAGGTGAGTGAAAAGCACTTCCTTCATACTTCTCCTTTAAATAAAAGCCCACACACAGGATGTAGACCAGAGGGGTCCTCTGAAGATCCAGAGGACTACAAACCTCACCCTGATGGGAGCCAAGTGTTACTGTGTGGCGCTGGATTAGCGGTCCCCGCTGGCAGAAATAGAGTCAGCAAGGGGCCCAGATATCATTTGCTGGACAGGTAATTCAAAAAAGAAACACCTGGTTAGAGCAGAGGTAGCCAAACTCCAGACATCCAGCTGTGATAAAATTACAAATCCCACAATGCATCTGCCTCTATGAGTTATGCCTGGGGCTAATCAGAAGGCTGCAATGCCCAACGGGATTTGTAGTTTCACCACAGCTGGAGGGCTGAAATTTGGCTAGCTCTAGGTTACAGGGAAGTGGGAGGGAGGCATGGTAGTAAGACCCCATTGTAGCAATCTTTTAGCTGGGCCACAGCTAATAGCAGCTACACAAACAGCAATAAAAACCGAACAGAAGTTCTAACACTTCAAATGCTATTCAGAAAGTTGTAGGAGTTTTGCCTGGAGTTGTACTTTTGGGCAGGGACGCTAACCCCAATTCCTGATATTTCCTTTTCTACAGATGGCCACTAGAGGGAGTCTCTACCAAACTACTAAAAAGCATTACAATAAATTATTCAATATGTATAGCTCCATGAAACTGTACTAGGAGTTCCCCTTTAAAAAGGAAACCATTGGAGGCTGCCATTGTCGATCTCTCCTTCTGAAACCCCCAGTTGCCTGGCTGTCATACTGACCCTCCTGCTTTACCCCGATCAAGAATTGTGTAGAGATGTCACCAGCACACCAAAAATCCTTCTTAGGATAATCAAATGTTCATTTAATGAGGTTTCTTGTCGTATGAACAACAAGCGCTTTTGGGGCCACACAGGGTCCCTTCATCGGGCTTTAGCGCTATCCGCAGTCACTGCGAGCACCCCCCACTACAAGGGATGTTTCGGTAAGGAGTGCAACAAGGAAAAGTATTTGTTACCCCGATCAAGCACACAAGTTCTTATGACCGTTTTGTGATGTTACAGATCTGCCCCCTTGTTCTGAGTCAGGGACGCCCACTATTAAGGCCGCTTCACACTATAGCGTTGCGCTAAAGGCACGGCATCTGTGGTTGGGGTACGCTATGGCATGGCGCAATGCACTGCATGCTATGTGCAATTCTTCCTGGTGGATGTGCGTTCCAACAGTGAAATAAATTATGCATGCACTATTTTTTTTTTTTAACCTCACGTCAACACAAAGCACGCTGTTGCAGTACCATGCGTTGCAGCCAAGCACAACGCCTGTGCGGTTGGGTGCCATTCAGAATGGCCTTGCGTGTGGTGCATTATGCGGTGCGATAAGCACACGTTAAAAGGCACAGATACTGTTACTTTAGCACATGTGATCTGGCCAGTAGCAGTCTCAGAAATGGCAGCCCACCCCATGACAGGTTCACCTTAACATCATGAGATTTTGGAGAATGCATTAAGATCTACATTGTACGCCCTTCTAGGGGTCTGCAGGGTTTATGAAGGAGGTGTTGGGTGGAGGAAAGGAGGAGGTGTTGGGTGGAGGAAAGGAGGAGGTGTTGGGTGGAGGAAAGGAGGAGGTGTTGGGTGGAGGAAAGGAGGAGGTGTTGGGTGGAGGAAAGGAGGAGGTGTTGGGTGGAGGAAAGGAGGAGGTGTTGGGTGGAGGAAAGGAGGAGGTGTTGGGTGGAGGAAAGGAGGAGGTGTTGGGTGGAGGAAAGGAGGAGGTGGGTGGAGGAAAGGAGGGGTTGGGTGAAGGAAAGGAGGGGTTGGGTGAAGGAAAGGAGGGGTTGGGTGAAGGAAAGGAGGGGTTGGGTGAAGGAAAGGAGGGGTTGGGTGAAGGAAAGGAGGGGTTGGGTGAAGGAAAGGAGGGGTTGGGTGAAGGAAAGGAGGGGTTGGGTGAAGGAAAGGAGGTGTTGGGTGAAGGAAAGGAGGTGTTGGAATATCCGTAGTAGTGCGAGTTGCGTCACACAGTAAGGCGAAAACATTACCGCCCCCAGCTGAACATGTCCCTTACCTGAGCCGCAGGTCGTCGTCCTCGCCTCCCCAGCCCCAGTAATTGTTGGAATAGCCGTTCACCTTGGCAAACTGGTTCCTGCTCATGGCGGTCACACCTCCGAAATACCCTTTATACCACAACCTGTGGGTGGGGAGACATGAGTCAGCGAGGAAGGAATGTAGAAGATTCTCAGAGGGGAACAAACAAAATAAAATAACAGCACAAAGTATAGGAACAGATGCTCAGGTCACATACGTGTTCTTTAAAAAATCGTGTCATTCAGGTCAGGTCAGTGCAATCCTCTGCAATTATTTTTAGGCAAAAACTAGCAGTTAACCCTTGCAGTGCTGGGGTAGATCCACTGCGAGGGTTAATACAAATTTTAACCAGAGTTTTTCTTTAAGCTTGTTTTGGTGAAGGGGTCGGTTTTTGTAAGCTGTTGGCTGGGGGGTGCTTAGGTGGGATCATAGCACAGAGAGCGCTCAGGGTGGGTGTCACCGGTCCTCATTAGGAGGCTGGCACACAGGAGTCAGGACAGTGGCACAGAATCTGGAGAACGGCAGCCATATAAGCAGGACTTGCGGCGCTCACACAAAAGCAATGGACTTGGACTGGCTTTCTGGTGGCCCAACATGCCCCCTACCCTAAGGAATTGCACTAAGCAGCAGGTAGTGAGAGCAATGCTGATTGGTCAGAGGGGTGGAAGGGAAGGGGGGGGGGGGG
>NW_017307507.1:243048-251542 GCF_000935625.1 Nanorana parkeri
TGTGGGTGGAGGGGGGGAAAAAGAAGGGGGGGGGGGGGGCTCAGGAAAAGTTAGAATTTATGACATTGATGTCCATGCCTTCTTATCCCAGTGACAACCATTCTTCTTACTACTTCTCGCAGGGACAGCGTGGTCACTAGAAGAGGGAGTCAGCAGATATCATTCCAACAATCCAATACAAGAAGAGACTAATTGGGACTTTTAAAAAGGAGACAGACAACTATCATCAATTATCATTAACCAGTTGACATCCGCGGTGTTAAACCCTGTTCCTGACCAGGCCATTTTTCAGTATTCAGCGCTGCGGTACTTTGACTGACATTTATTCCGTCATGCAGCGCTGTACTGAAATGAATTTTATACCCTTTTTTGGGGACAGATAGAGCTTTCTTTTGGTGGTATTTATTCACCACTGGGGGTTTTATTTTTTTACTATATTAAGGAAAAATTACCGAAATTTAAAAAAAAAAACAGTTTCCCCTATATTAAATGATAAAACATTTATTATTACCCAATTTTTTGGTAAAATATAAAAGATGGGGTCACGTCGGGTAAAAAGACACTAAACATGTCAAGCCTTAAAATTGCGTGCGCGCGCGAAACCTCAAAAAACGATAATACCCAAAATTGGCCATAGGCGACGCTTTAAAAGCTGTTACCGCTCATCAGTTTAGTGTTATCAGTGATTGATGGCCCTAAAATGATTGCTCTCACTGCGACGTTCGCGGCGATATGTAACATGTGTAGCGCAATTGTAATTTTTGCGCGCTGGGGCACCGGACGCGTATTTACGTTTATAGGCGCGTAAACGTGGGGGTGGGGGAGTTAAACATTTTGGGGGGGTTTTTTCCCCTTTTTTTATATGTGACTTTTATTTTATTTTACTTTTTTATGTGTTACTTTTATTTTTTTTAATTTATATTTATTTTTTTGCACTTATTGTTATTGCTATTATATAGGGGGATAACAATCCCCTATATAATAGCAAAGGCACACTGACAGGTCCTCTTTATGGAGACATTAGGGGTCTCTAGGACCCCTAATATCACCTGTGGACCCCAAAAGAAGCTGATGAAGCAGAGATCTGCTCACTTTCACAGCAGTGGGCCCCACACACACATTAGCAAAAATAGATCAGCACAGGAAACATGAACTGGGGATTATAATAACAAAAGAAAGGAAAAAAAAAATCACTGACTTGGGTTAAACTTTTATGGTTTTTGATCTCCAGAAAACCTTTGCAAAAAAATTTAACAGTTTGGGGATGGCCCTTTCCTGTTCCAACATGACTGCGCACCAGTGCACAAAGAATGGTCCAACATTCCCATAGACACACTCCTAAACCTTGTGGACGCCTTCCCAGAAGAGTTGAAGCTGTTATAGCGGCAAAGGGCGGAGCCAACCCAATACTGAACCCTACGGACTAAGACTGGGATGCCATTCAAATTCATGTGTGTGTAAAGGCGTCCCAATACTTTTGGCAATATAGTGTATTTTTTTTTATTTAAGTACATTTATTTTTATATATTTACTCAAGGTGGATGGTTATGGAGATTGTAAAATTACAACAACAAAAAATCGCTTAACCTGTATATAGGTGAACCACTTCTATGGATGAGTCAGCTTGACCTTTGAAATACTGGGGAAATCTCGCGATCGTATGATTATCGCAAGGCGTGTGGAAGGCGTGCGACCTCTGCTACTGTAAGGTCGCATGACTTTGATCTTAGGAACATGTTCGAAAATCCACCGAGGATCGTACGATTGTCGGCGCGTGTGTAGCATGTTCGTAAGATAAATGCCGCACGGGCCGGTGTGCGCAAGCGCACACTGCCCGTTCAGCATTGCGGGGCGGGCTTGCGATCATCTGGGCGGGCTTGCGATCATCGCAAGTACGATCTGCCTGTCCAAGATAGGTAGATCGTACGTTTTTTTAATTACCTTACAACCATCACAAGACAAAAGTCTTGCGATGGTTGTAAGGTGTGTGCCCAGCATTAGACAGCTGAAGAAGTATTTATGACTGAGACTTTGAAGGATATGACAGATGACTCAACACCATGTACTCGGCTTAAGTGCACCAGTGGTAAGAACAAATCAGTTGTAGGTAGTGATTGGTAAATCAGGAGTGAAGATGTAGCCATGGAAATGGATTGACTTCATCGGTTAACTCTAAGGGCTCAGTCACCCTAGATGCAGTGTGTTCCATCCCGATTTTGGCCGGAACGCACTGCCTCGCATCGCAGCCAGCTCAATTTTTAGGGTGGTAGGAGGGGGCGTAGCGGGCCATTCAAGTGAATGGTGCAGTAGCTACACCCTCCGGCCGCAATGCAATCCGCCGCACGGGATCGCAAGGCAAATGCTACAAGCACTATTTTGATCGCATCGCACAGGGCCGGACCGCAGGCACAATGTGCCTTGCGATCCCGTGCGGCGGATCCCATTGCGGCCCGTCACGCCCCCTCCTATCCCACTAAAAAGTGAGCCGGCCGCAATGCGAGGCAGTGCGTTCCGGCCAAAATCGGGACGGAACGCACACTGCATCTATTGTGACTGAGCCCTAATAGTATGGCCATCCTTTTCCATGATAATCTCCTGGGGTCTCCTACGTCCTAGAGCAGGGGAAAGGCAAACTCTGGTCCTCCAGCCTTGAAGCAACAACAAGTCCCATGAGGCATTGCAAAACTCTGAGAGCCACAGGCATGACTCCCAGAGACAGATGCATTATGGGATTTTTAGTTTCACCACAGCTAGAGGACTCGAATTTGCTTGCCCCTGGCCTGGAGGAACCCAATGGTGTCACACATGGGATTATTGATTTTTAGATTGGACCTTCGTATCGGCATGCTTGCAAGTTTGGTGTTGTATTTTTGTGTATTTGTAGCCAAGTACCCATCTATTTATATACCACGGATCAGCATTTCTCAATGTTTTTTCAGTCACGGCACCCATCAAAAGTAAGCAAAAATCACCCCAATCTAATATGTAGAAAACACAAATGTAAAAAATGATGTGCTGTTCCCACCATATACCAGACCCTCATCCTAGATATAGCTAGATATAGGTATGGTATGCATTTAAAGGGGAAACCCTATGCAAAAAAAAAAGAAAATGTAGAGAGTTTCCTCTTTCACATCGAAGTCCCCCTTACATCAGAAGCCCCCCTCAACATCAGAGTCCTATCTCATAATCTTCACCAGAGTGAGACTTGGGCAGCATGGCAGAGTATGGGAGGCGGAGCAAGTCAGATGCAGGCGGTCTTCTGTCCTCTTCTGGATGCTGGGGGATGTCCTGGATACAGCCCGCCCTGGATTACATCAGGGCTGTCCCTAAGACATTTGCGGCCTGAGGCGATATGCTGTATATTAGGGGAAGGGGGGTGGCAGGGAATGGTCACTGGAATGATTCCCCCGATTACTCTGCCCCCAGCATTTAAGGGGGGGTGAATACTGGGCAATCTTGAATGTACGGTGGGACTAATCTGGGCACTCTTGGATGGTAACTGTGGACTATGCTGGGCACTCCCAGATGTAAAGGGGGGGGGGGCAAACTGGGCACTCCTGAATGACCCTCATACTAAAAGATTTGGAGTCCCCTACTCGAGACAAAGCTTCCATTTTCTTTTTGCTCCCCATTCTGCACATTAAACTTGCTGTGCGCGAGTCCACAGCTATGCAGATCTCATCCCCTCACTGCATGGAGATGCGAGATGCAGGAAGTGTGCCAGAGCTTACAGAAGCGTACAATATATCCCATTGTGTTCAATCAAAAGGTCCCGAAAAACAACATTTCACTTAGTTGTTCAGCCCGGCCGGTCCAGTGTTTAAACATAAATGGACGCCTAGGAAATTCCCAACCCAGAACCTGCAGATACACAGCTGTGGAAAAGGCATGTGTGCAAAGGCCCAGATGATGCTGTGTGGCTTCAGGACTGGTAGTGTTGGGGAACCAAAGGGATATAAAGGGAGCAGAGGGGAGTTCAGCTTTGCTTTTTTTTAACTTTTATAAACTCCAAAAAGGTATGAGGTTAAGGCTCAAGGCCCAGGACTTCTAGTTGGCACTTTGGGATGAAGACTGATCGAGAGGGAACTCCACTTCAATGAACTTTTCTGCATCAAGTGAACACAGAAGAGCTCACTTTGAGAACTTCCGTGTTCGGTGCAAAAGAAAACCGGCAGCTACAGCTGGCTAAGCAGTGAAAAGGGAACTCTATATCACATGATCTGCATGAACTGATGGCAGAGGAGGCATCAACGGCTTATTTAGACCCCTGCAGCATCCATAAAGAGCATTGGGGGTCTCAGCTGCCATTGTGATGTGCGGGGTCCCTTGTGTATTCCTGTGCCTCTAAAGGGGGTGGGCTGCCTCCTGGCAAACCTGCACCCAATTTTATCTTTTGCTACATGTGCTCCAAGATGGAGACTCTCATAGATTAGAGTTAGGACCGCACTATATAGGAGGAGCCTTGGCGCAGCTTTCACATTTTCTGCAGAAGACGTGCATCTAAACCTCTGTTTTTAACCTTAGCGGTGAGACAAGTTTTTTTGCATGCTGGCTGGTGAGAGTGCTGGGAAACGTTTTCCTGTCATAAAGAGCACCTGTCACCACCTGGAAGCTGCCATTGTGGACCTTGGCTTGGCCGTCATACTGAACCCCATGTTCCAAAACTTTGACTCAATGATCCAGAAGGGAGGTCATTCCACTTAAAATTGAACAATTGATTTGGTGACTTTGGAAAGAAATGGGTCACTAAAGTCATTCTTACAATGCCATTGTCTGGAACCTTGCAGGAACAATTTGCCACAATTTGAGCACTGCCACCTTAGGGCAGGGAGTGTGTTACTGGAGAGGAGGTGGTGTTTGTAGCCCAATATCAGGAGTGCAATGAGCAATGTCACCCTCGGGCAGGGAGTGTGTTACTGGAAAGGAGAAGGTGTTAGTGCTCACTGCATTCCTTGTATTGTGCTACAGTCACCCTACGGCAGGGAGTGTGTTACTGGAGAGGAGGAGGTGTTTGTAGCACAATATCAGGAGTGCAGTGAGCACCGTCACCCTAGGGCAGGGAGTGTGTTACTGGAGAGGAGGTGGTGTTTATAGCCCAATATCAGGAGTGCAGTGAGCAATGTCACCCTCGGGCAGGGTGTGTGTTACTGGAGAGGAGGAGGTGTTTGTAGCCCAATATCAGGAGTGCAGTGAGCAATGTCACCCTCGGGCAGGGAGTGTGTTACTGGAGAGGAGGTGGTGTTTGTAGCCCAATATCAGGAGTGCAGTGAGCACTGTCACCCCTAGGGTAATGTGGGGTAACTGCGGCTCCTATCAGCCTGTCATTAGTTTGTAGACATCCTGGCTGCGGCTGAACCCACACACCTGTCATCCCAGCCGCAGCCAGGATGTCTACAAATCAATGACAGGCTGACAGGAGCCGCAGCTGATCCTTGTGTGGTTGCATGCAGCTGGGGACAAATAAGCAGCTCTGGACACAGACAGTTTGCCTCCAGGTCCACTCATTTTACCCATCCACATGCAACCACTCCATGTGTGGCTACATGTGGACAGCTGCGGCTCCTGTCAGCCCATCATTGATTGATGAGAAGCTCTGGACACAGACAGTTTGCGCCCAGGTCCACTCATTTGTCCCTATCCACATGTGAACAGCTGCAGCTCCCATCAGCCTGTCAATGATTTATACACACTTCCTGCCCATGACTGATCGCAATGTTGAGATCACAGCCGCAGTATTATGCAGATTCTTGACAGTGTATGGCCTTATTGGGTGAACGTAAAGCCTAAATATGCCAAGGGCATCCATTATTTATTTTATCTCAGGCAATTTATATAGCGCCACCAATTTAATCAACACTTTACATATTATTAATTCACTTTAGTCCCTGCCCTCAGGGAGCTAACAAACTAAGGTCCCCATACACCTACTAGGGCCAATTTAGGCAGGAGACAATTAACCCACCACCAGATCTTTGGAATGTGGGAAGAAACGAGGAGAATATGCAAACACCATGCAGATAGTGTTCTGATTGGGATTTGAACTGAAGGCCCCAATGCTGCAAGGCAGAGAGATAAATAAGCCACATCAATTAGATCTTGTCATGAAAAGTGTTCATATGAAAGCTAACAGTAATCTTTCCTTGGCAAGCCGAGTTCACTTAATAATTGATGACCGACAGTTCACAATGCAAAAAGGCAGAGTGGCGGCGCTGCAGCCGGGGCGACTTGACCTAAACTTGTGCAAAATGTCTTCTCTCTTTTGTTAAATCATTGGAAGTAAATAGACCTAAAGTTTGGTCAAACAAAACAATGGCTTCACTATTTGCTTTCTTACTTGTATCCCGTAACATTGCGGCCAACCACCAGGTGTTTGGGCTCCGTATCGCACAGGTAGGTGTTGAAATCATTCTCGGGCACCAGGTCCACATCGTGTAAGATGAAACAGTCCCATTTCTCTTCTTTCAAGGCTTCCAAGTAGCCCACATTGAGTAATTTGGCCCTGTTGAATTTCCCTTCGCCGGCCTGCGTTGACAATGAAAAGGGACATTTTTCTCCGTCACTAAAACAAGCAATAAAAGGATAATTCAAAGCTAAACTTCAATTCCGGTGATACCAGTCAAGTGTCCATGGCTTGATGCTTACCTGCCCCTCTGACTTGCTGGCATACATAGCCCTTGAATTATGATTAGTGTTATTCTTACTAGGGATGCACCAATGCTAGTATCGGTGGCGAGTATTTGGGTGAGTACTCGTACTCGCCCAAATGCTCCGATGCCTGGCCCGATACTTCCGTTATCAGGAAGCCGGGCAGCGCGTCATTACACTCTGCCCGGCTTCCCGATTTGCCGGCTCCATGCTCCCTCGTCACTTGTGCAATGACTCGCTGGCTTCCTGATTGGTCGGGAAGCTGGCCAATCAGGAAGCTGGGCGCCATGTTATGACACGTTGCCCGGGTTTCATCGACAGGCAACGGCAGGTCTTACATCAAAGTCTATCACTTCTGACTGTAAAGGCTTAAATTGCATAACAGCAATGTTCGCACAGAGTGTTCTTACCAACTATGGAGGACATGTCTGATTATAGTGGAGAGGTATGGCAGACATACCTCTTTTATGACAACATGAGGAACACAATTCAAATGTAAAAAGCACATACAGGCAGCCAAGAACACAATATGACTATCGCGCTCATCCTTGACCTTTGTGCCAATTGGTTACACAAGTTGTTCCATCATAGACAGACAATCTGTAGTGTGAGATATATCAGGGGTGGGCTGTGACAGAGCGACCTGTCCAATCCCATGGCACTTTTACCAACATGTGACCATACGCAGTTACAATCCTACCATGCCGTCACCAAGCTGTGGCGAAACTGATCTCACCCGGCACAGAGATTTTCCCGCTTGCGGGAAAACAAATCTAAGGCCAGCAGGCTGGGGGTTGGATAAATCTGCAGTTAACCCTTTACACCAGGGGTGTAAAATCAGGGGTAGCCAAACTCCGGCCCTCCATCTGTGGTGAAACTACAAATCCCATGATGCATCTCTCTCCGGGAGTCATGCCTGTGGCTGTGAGAATCTTGCAATGCCTCATGGGATTTGTAGTTCCACCACAGCTGGGAGGGCCGGAGTTTGGACACCCCTGCTTTACACAGAATAATAGCTGCCACCACGCAATTTAACGGAAACACACATTGTTCCCAGCAAATGCTGTGACAACTCATAAACATAAATAATAATCTCTTCTCGATGGTAAACAAGATCTTCCTAGCTGCCTTGTGCAGCAGAATTTTGTGGGCCCTCTAGGGGATGTCAATGAGTCAGCCCCCCCCCGTCCAATCAGAAAGTCTCAGAGGCTGTGACAGAAGGCTGAAGTGCTTTATTACCTCTCACCTGTCTCACCCAGAATGTAATTTTCACAACAGTAGCTATATTTTGATATACTCACATTTTACCACCTGATAAACAATAGATTATTGTGTGTTCTGTTCTGAAATTAGTTTTGTATAGATACCAGACATCACCAGGGGTGCGGAACTCGCATCGCACGAGACACACAGTTCTGGGTGCCAGCCAGGTTTTTTTCTTCTATATTTAGCCCTGCTGTGGGTAAGCAGCAGGGCTAAATATAGAGCAAGGGAGCCATTTTGTACAAGTGATATGGGTGGCTGTACAGCTGACCAGATCACTTGTAAGCAGCCTGCCTGTCACTTCGCCCCCGTCCCCTCCTCCCCCTTCCAAGGGTTTGGCCCCTCCACCGCTGCCTCCCTCCCCGCCATTGGTTTTCGGATCCCCCGCTCTACTGGGGGACCCGGGACCACACCAAATTAGTTCAGGATGCCGAAGGACATACCAACAGCCGGCTCTGTCTGAGGTTGAGGCGAGTATAAATTTGTTGTTTGCGTGCCTAGACGAAAACGAACCCTTAACCCTTGCAGTGTGGGGATAGCCCCAAGGCAATGGTTAAGGTTTTTTTCCCCAGAGTTCTTTTTT
>NW_017307507.1:251553-266234 GCF_000935625.1 Nanorana parkeri
ATATACAGCACCAGGGACATAATTTGCCTCTAGTGAATGGGGACCCATACACTGGACACATTTTTTGCGGACTCAAAATTCCACCAGAACTTACCCTGCCCCCATGTAACAGTGTTTTGGTCTGGAAACTGGTCATTCTGGCACTTTGGGAAGAGAGGAGTCGTCCCATATACCTCCAAACCTGGGTATTTTCCCAGGTTACAGGGGCCAAACAGGATGGAGGGTACTTTTGATTCATTAAATTTTTGTTCTTTCATTCATGGAGGCGCAATATCAAATGCGTTAACTAGGGCGGCCCTCATGCAAATGCAGAAAAGGAGGAACCAGAGAAGGCGTGGCCGTTAACTAGGGCGGCCCTCATGCAAATGCAGAAAAGGAGGAACCAGAGAAGGCGTGGCCGTTAACTAGGGCAGCCCTCATGCAAATGTAGAAAAGGAAAAGGAGGAACCAGAGAAGGCGTGGCCGTTAACTAGGGCGGCCCTCATGCAAATGTAGAAAAGGAAAAGGAGGAACCAGAGAAGGCGTGGCCGTTAATATAGAAAAGGAAAAGGAGGAACCAGAGAAGCTAAAATTACAGGAAGATTAAAATTCATCTTTTCATACAAGTTGTTGTGGTCTCACCTGATGAATGACGTAGATGGCGTAGTCCAGCTGCTGCCGCTGGAGGAAGGGATGGAGGTTGTCCAGCAGGTAGAGGAGATGTTTCTCCCGGTTCCGATGTGGGATGAGAATGGCAACGCGTTGCTGGGCTCTGCAGCCCTCTGGGTGGGAGCGCCCATTGTCCACTTGGGGGTACTTCTTCTTCACTTTTTCTAAATCCAAGGAAGGATCAAAGGAGAGTGGTATGGTCCCCTCTGCAAAAGAAGAAGCCGGTACTGTAACGGCAGCCCAGTGAGCCAATTGATATTATTCCCCATCTCACCCCTTTACGTTCACATTTTGTCCGATACCATTCGGGAACAAAGGAAAATGATGAGTAGAGTACTCGTACTCACCCAAATGCTCCTATACCTTCCCTGATGCCGGAATTTCCGGTCAGGGGAACATTTTCCTCTGACCGGCAGTACTGTCGGGGAACATGGAGCCAGATTCCTGATAGTCTTCCCAGCCAATCAGCATCGAGTCAGCCAAAATCAGCATTGAGCCAACTTCCTGGCCAATCAGGAAGCCTGGAGGCGGGTGATCACTCGCCGGCTAGCTTCCGGATTGGCTGAGAAGCCGGTTTTCCGGTCAATCACAATCGAGCCGGCCAAACAACATGGATTCGGCTTCCCAGGCAATCAGGAATCCGGGCGGCATGTCATTACCCACCACTGGGCTTCCTGATTGCCCGGGAAGCCGGCTCCATGCCAGCGGAAGCAGCTGTATCAGTATTCGGCATCAGCAAGTACCGAAAGCAAAGTATAGGCACTCGTACTCGATACCAAAAAAGTGGATCCCTTGTTACGAAAATGTATACCCAGAGTTCTTTAAACACCAAGGAGCGGCATCCATTGTAAGTGATTTAATCAGCATTCCAAATAAACATTTTGACTGTAATATCACTTTAAGGCATAACTCTGGTATCGGCTTAGGCCAGTGGCGGACCTAAGGAACAAAGGGCCCTGGTGCAAGATTTTTTCTCGGGGCCCCCCCTTCCTGTTCCCAAAGGGGGGGTGCCGGAACTGGATCTCACTGGCACCCTAAACTCTCCCAGCTCTCTCTGCACTAAAAGGAGCTTACACTCCAATGTCCACCCATAGTCGCACACTATTATTTTACATTCATATAGCTCTGACATATACCGTAGTACTGTACAGAGGACACTGAACCAGTCACAGCAGTCTCTGTACAGAGAAGCTTACACTCTAATGCAGAACGCCATCATCTGTAGAGGACTACAAATCCCAGCAATACATTATAAAGCAATGCAGAATAATAGTATATGAATTTGGTACATACTCTGGAATGCCGGCCTGATGTCTCGTGCAGAGGGTCTCAGGAGGGGGAGATGTGAGGGCGGCAAACGCACATTCATCATCTGCCGCCAGCACAAGGTCTGAGCCGCCCCCTTTCGCTGCGTTGGGGCTCGTTTGTGCTGACTTGCTGCAGCTTCTGATGCACATTGTGAGGAGCTCGCAGTGTGCAGTGACATCAGAGGAAGCCATTTCAGTCCAGGAGAGGAGCCGCTACAACTGTGCAGACTGAAGGGAAGGACGACCGTCTTCCCTCCGTCCTTCCCTACCGTCTTCCGTCTGACCTCCGTCCTTCCCTACCGTCTTCCCTCCGTCCTTCCCTACCGTCTTCCGTCTGACCTCCGTCCTTCCCTACCGTCTTCCGTCTGACCTCGTCCTTCCCTTCAGTCTGCACAGTTGTAGCGGCTCCTCTCCTGGACTGAAATGGCTTCCTCTGATGTCACTGCACACTGCGAGCTCCTCACAATGTGCATCAGAAGCTGCAGCAAGTCAGCACAAACGAGCCCCAACGCAGCGAAAGGGGGCGGCTCAGACCTTGTGCTGGCGGCAGATGATGAATTAATTAGTAGCGGGTCACCAGCCTGCCATCTCACCTGCACTGTTTATTCAGATTACGGCCTCATTTAAAGTCTCGCTTACAGATAAACATTGGACTATGGAACCCGTACCCTTTCTTCCTGCTGTATGTTTACTCTGCCACTTAAGACAGTGCAGAAATAATGAATATCAGTGACAGAAGCTGAAGGAACTGACAGGAAAAGTAATCCCATTACAGATGTGACCCTCCGGCGTAGTGAAATGAAAAGGCACAGAAGAGCCTATGGTTTTTGTCCTAAATTAAAAAGGAACAGTCCGGCTTTCCCAAAAAATAACTAAATGCACATTTATGTAAAAGAAGAAAACAAAGAAGTGCACCGATTCATTCATTTGTATTTGATCCTGCAGAGCATTGCAACCGTGATCAGTGGATCCCGGGTGCAATGCTCAGGCTCCCGCAGACTATTCCTCCAGCCCCAGGTCTGTACGGAGGTACGGATCTTCGGTTATGGAGCCGGAGGACGACATCAATGGACTACAAGCGTGGTGACATCACAGCGATTGGGATTGAAGTGCGGAAGCCCCATTTAAATATGGGAGATCGAGCTTACACGGGGCTGAGGGATCACCCCGACCACACGCATTTGGGTTCCTGAGCAGCCAATCACCAAGAACCAGGGCGGTCCTTTGCATTTTGGCTGTCCTTGCTGGCATCACTATTGTACCAATTGGTCTTTTCACCTCTGAATGCAGTCAGCTCAGAAACAATCATTTGGGTCCATCCAAAACTTTATTACCACCATTCAGCCCTGATGAAGGGAGGAATTGTAGCCCCCAAAACGCATTGGCTATCTAGTGTTTTTATTATCATCAGTTGAGTGATTAAAAGATTTTGGATTCTAAACTTCTCTTCGTCTGGCACTCTCATTCTAACCGTTATGTTTGGATTTCTCGATTCGGGTCCTAGCCCCTCCCCTAGGGAGGTCTCCTGATTCCTGCAGAAGGGCTACCTAACCTAAGCCATTGGGCTCAAGCAGCGCTGCCAGCCCTCCCTTTTGTGATAAAGATAGATACCAGTCCAGCTCCTCGTTTGCCATTTGCTTCTGGACATTAAATGGAAGGGGCATGCTCTACCAGGGGTGGGCAAACTCCGGCCCTCCAGCTGTGCTGAAACTACAAATTCCACCATGCATCTGTCTCTGGGAGTCATGCCTGTGGCTGTGAGAACCTTGAAATGCCTCATGGGATTATCAGTCCGATAGGCAACATCATTCAATGCCACCTCCTCTGAGCCCAGACCATCCTGGATCCGCCCCCCAGCCTGCGATTGGTTCTGTGCTGCTTCTCCTTTCACTGTCCAATCTGTCACTCTGCTCTCTCCTCCTATTAGCCGCTTGGTTCTTTGTACTGCTTCTTCTCACACCCCAGCCCTGCTGTACAGAAGCCGATAGCGGGTCACATTCAGGTACTGCTTGCATGTAAAAAATGCATTTAAAGTGTTCGGGAATACAGAGCTGTATTCATTTGTACCCCTTAGATCGGTCTGGAGTTCTACGCTCAATCGTGAGCAAACGGTCTCCAGGACGGCATGGCCTTCTATCACCGTGTAAGCTTGGCTCAGCCAAGGGAAGGAGCAGACCGAGGAGCAGACAGGAGCCGGCTTATCGGCAGGAGAACATCAGCACTGTGCCCGATCTAGAGCTGCAACAGTTAATCGATTTAGTCGATTAAAATCGACGATCATTGGTCCTTTCCACACCGAGAGAGGCCGACACACACATGTCTATGGGCACCCTCAGCATCTGCGTTCCACTGGAACAGTATAAAAGATCTACAATATGGTTAATTCACAGCCACAGCTAAGGGGGGGGATCTGAAAATTGTCAGAACAGAGGAGAGATGACCAGGGAGCAGTGATGGCCAGCCTGGGTCTAGATTCCTAGCGTCCTATTGGCTGGAAGAACATTGGGGAACTTTACCGTCCATCTAACGCCCATTAAAGAATAACTAAACACAAGTTAAATCCCTTTTATGTAGTGAGCGTTGCCTTCCCTCTGCCCATTAAAGAAAAACGAATGCAGCCGGCACATCGGAGGACTGGTAAGCTGTACCGTACTACATGTTTGTTTTTGGGTTTAGACCAGGGGTGGGCAACTCCGGCCATGCATTAACCACAAATCCCAAAATGCCTCTGGCAATAATCATGCCTGTGGATGTCAGTCTTGCAATGCCTCATGGGACTAGTAGTTCCACAACAGCTGGGGGGCCAGAGTTACCCACCCTTAGTTCAGACAATGACAGCCAATGGCACTTCACGATGAAGAGCGGTCATCGTGACTTCATGGTACCACCAGGCTGCTGCAAGCCACAGTTATGTAGCACCGGAGTGCAAGCATGTTGGCGCACTGGCGCTATGTAAAAGGATACTGGAGACCACAAGAGCATAGTACAGGATCTGCGTCTGACCCAATCACTAAGGCCCGGTTCACACCTGGGCGTTTTGTAGCGCGTTCCTACGCTCTGCAAAACGCTCAAACACCGAAATCCCATTATTTCCTATGGGCATGGTTCACACCTGGGCGTATTACAGGCCGTATGAACGCGCTACAAAACGTCCTACGCCCAAAGAAGTACAGGAGCTTCTTTGGGGCGTTTTTGTCGCGCGTTTCCATAGGGATACAGCCAAGTAGCCCTCGGAAACGCGCATTTGTCGCGTTTTTACCGCGTATCGCGGTAGAAACGCGGGACAAACGCGCATATTCGATACGCCTAGGTGTGAACCCAGCCTAAGGATTCACCAAAACCAGTTTTCCGGTATCTAGTACCGATATGTTTCGGAACTCACTGATACCAAATACCGATACCGGAAGTCCCATTAAGGAAGCCGGGTGGCGTGTAATGACTTGCCACCTGGATTCCTGATACCGGAAGTTCCGGTATCGGGAGTATTTGGGCGAGTACGCATACCCAAATACTCGGTATCGGCATAATAGTATCGGCATCTGTGCATCCCTACCAATCACTCTTCTGATATTTTTGGAATTCTGCAATCCGAAGCTGTACAGAGATATACTGTAAGTAAAAAAGCACTGCGTTATTTATAATCAGGGTTGGGCAGCTCCGGCCCTCCAGCTGTGCTTTACCTACAAATCCCAACACTCATCTGAATCTGAGAGACATGCCTGTAGCTGTCGGTCTTGCAATGCCTCATGGGACATGTAGTTCTACAACAGCTGGAGGGGCGGAGTTGCCCACCCGATTCATATTACTCTTGACAGCCTGCAGTCCATCCAATGGGCAATTGTAAAGCTACAATACTCACTAACCAAGCTTTACGATTCATTGCTGGTGTGCGAGAGATAACGCTGATAAGGGAGGAGTTTCAGCTGGTTAATGTTAAAGTGCATTTCCACTTTTGCAGGCGAATCTGGAAAACACCTACTTTTTTATTACACGTTCCCCATTCACAACAAACAGCTATATGAGCCTAAAACAGTTCCGTACGGCCCTGTGCCATGGTGGCGGTCCCGTGGCGGCACGCAGAACACCGCAGTGTACTCACTCAGTAATGGAGACAGAACAGGGCAGACTTTCACCTCCGGATCTTCATTGGTGGTCTGCTCCACGGCGGACGGAAGGGTTTCGAATTCCGCCTTCCTGTCAGGTGGCGCACACTTCCAAAAATTGCCGGCCTGCCTGTATTTGAGGCCGTAACGCTCGCTGTCCCGCAAGTACAAGCTGGCCCAGCCAACTATCATCACACACACAGCGATGAACAGCAACAGTCTAATCCGGCAGAAGACGCTGCCGATGGTGCTGCCCAGTCCCATGGCGGTCCTAGAATCGCCGCACCACCGATACCAATCACAGATTGCAGTGCCGTCCTACGTCAGGTGATCTCATCTTCGAGGGTCTGCCACCAAGCAGTCCATCCGTAGGGCAGGTCTCACCGCTCATGACGGACACACTGACAATTCAACCTGAAAGAAGGAAAAAAGAAGCAGGAGGTGAGATGGGGGCAAAAAGGAGGTTTTCCTAGCTTGGCTAATAAAAAGCAAGTATCGGCAATTATCAAACCTCGCAGGCAACCTGGGGCTATAAAGAGGCAACCTGGGGCTATAAAGAGGACGACTGGGGCTATAAAGAGGATGCCTGGGGCTATAAAGAGGACGCCTGGGGCTATAAAGAGGACGCCTGGGGCTATAAAGAAGACGCATGGGGCTATAAAGAAGACGCATGGGGCTATAAAGAGGCAGCCTGGGGCTATAAAGAGGACGCCTGGGGCTATAAAGAGGACGCCTGGGGCTATAAAGAGGACGCCTGGGGCTATAAACAGGCAGCCTGGGGCTATAAACAGGCAGCCTGGGGCTAAAGAGAGGACGCCTGGGGCTATAAAGAGGACGCCTGGGGCTATAAAGAGGACGCCTGGGGCTATAAAGAGGACGCTTGGGGCTATAAAGAGGACGCTTGGGGCTATAAAGAGGACGCTTGGGGCTATAAAGAGGAAGCTTGGGGCTGTTGCCTCAGACGGCATCTTGTGAGGGGGGGTTCTTTCCGGCCAGAGTGTCCCAGGTTGCTAAGAGTCATACACATCTCCCCTCCCACCTCTTAGCAACCTGGGACGCTCTTGTCGGCATCCTGCCTGGCTCCAGTGATGTCACCGGTTGCCAGGAGCTGGGCGGGAAGCCGCACCCCCTTCCCCTCAAAGCCTCTGGCGGCAAGAAAAGCTAGTGACACCCGATAAGGAATAAAACGTTTCAGTTTAGATTTTTAAAAGGGGGCATAAAAGTGTATGTAACCCCCACAATGAATTGTTCTTATACACCATTCCAAGAAGAGTTTTGGTACAAAAAATAAAAAAAATGATCAGTTGATCCTGACAGAAATCTTGTGCGCTCATAACTACCTGTGGGCCTGTGCTGAGGACTACAGAACCCCACCCCTCTAGGTTATGCCGCATAGAGGAAGGGTGGGGGAATTAGTGCTTCAGATCATTACCACTATGTGGGGGTATATATATGGGTTGTATGGAGGGGGGGGATAGAACTTCAGATCATTACCACTATGAAGAGGGAGACCTACTGTGGAAAAACGTGAGATCTGCTTGCAGCCTCCTTCTCACTGTATAGCAGCTCTAAATTCTTCAGAGTTTGCCGCCCACTATTTCCTGGTCACATGTTTCCTGTGACATCACAGGGCAAATGCTGCTACCGAGATCAAAGCGAGTTCGTATATATATATATATTGTATGGGGGGGTTCCTTCAGATCACAGATCATTACCACTATGTGGGGGTAATATGGGTTGTATGGAGGGGGTGCTTCGGATCATTACCATTATGTGGGGGATAAAGCTAGGTTGCATGCACATGTCTAAGGCCTTGTTCACACCAAGCGCGGAGCAGATCCAGAGCAGAGCAGGTGCAGACCGGATCAAAACTGCGTCCAATGTATTCCTATGGTATTTTGACCTCCAGTTCACATCGCAGCGTGCAGATCCAGAGCAGGTGAAAAAACTGCGGCAAGCCCTATTTTACCTGCTCTGGATCTGCTCTGGAACGCATCAAAAACGCATGCAAGTGCCTGAAAGCCCATGTTAAACTTAAAAAAACGGCCCGGAACGCATCAAAAACGCGTCCAAAACGTGGCACAACCCACTGCACTGCGTGTGCAGAAACCTGACCGGATCTGCTCTGCATTTGGTGTGAACAAGGCCTCACTAACACTTCCGCATAGTGGTTGTGTATACGTCTACATTTCGGATAGACTGGGGAAGTTTTAGAGCCCCAGTCAGGTTTTTACTAGCATCCAGGGCTCTGTTAGAGTTCCTCTTCCTTCCTGTCTAGGCATCTAGATTTTTGTCACAGGGACAGGAAGTGGGCCAAAAACCTCCAACACAGACATAGGCAGCAAAGCCACTTTTTCTTCCTCTCTAGATGAGGGAAGGCTAGAACGCCCCGTCATCAGCCCAACTACACCTTTGAGGGCCCATTCACACCACATCCAAATCATCTCCAGACCAGATTGTTTCCGGACCCAAAATGCATCCTAATGTATCCCTATGCTATTTCTGGCCTCTGTTCACACCAGCGCAGTCCGTTCCAGACCAGAGCAGAAAAATACTGCTCGTCTTCTTTGCCTGGTCTGGAAATGCACTGGAACGCATAGAAAGCATCAAAATGCATACAAACGCACTGGAACGCACCTGTAAGACCATTTTAAGCTAAAAAACAACAAAACAACATTCCTAAAACGTGTCAAAGAATCTTTAGGGAAGATTCACCTTCAGTAAATGTTTGGTGAATGAATGTCAAATGTATCGCTTTAGGAAGACGCCGCTCCACTATTCTGTTCGCGAATCAAACCGCGATCTCGACAAGAGGAAGCCACGACCACGTGTCAGAGCAGGGAAGATGGCCGCGGTCGCGTTCGTCACCCGATGCGGAGTTGGCGAACGGAAGCAAATTTTGCTGAACTTCCTGTTCGCGAACCGAATGGTTTGTGAACAGAAGCGTTCGTGAACCGAGGTACCACTGTATGACATGTTGCTGATCCGGAGCACGAAAGTCCATTCAAGGGACTCTGAGGACATTTTTGTGTTGTGTCTGTTGTGCCCCCGCGCCGCTCCTGTGCCCTGCAGTACCTGAAATTCCTGTTATGACAAGATGACTCGACTCCAACTATTTCGCAAATCTCTTCAAGAAAAGGTCAGCGGTTGAGCAATGTGGACAAGATGAAGTCACATGACCGGATCATTCCCTTTAGCTCTCTTTACAGGAAATTCCAGTCCGCTACATCAGATTTTGGCCCATTTACAAAACCTCCTCGTGACCCAGAAATCCCTTCCACGTATCATTGCAGAACGAGCCGTCTGACTCAAGGACAACGTCTGATTTCGGCTCTTTTCCTCGCTCCGTAAGTTTGATAGCTGCCTTTATGATAGGGTACAGACAGAACAGGAAGTGAGGAGAAATCTCCCCCAGTTGTTGGGTATCAGACAGAGCTGGCCGTACACCAGTAGAATTCAGTGACGGCATTGCTCCTTATCTCTGCCCTTAAAGACAAAAAGGTTTTTAAGCAATTTGAAATGCTGATGAATCACTTTTAAGGGAGGAGGAAGGAAGCAAAGGAGCGTGGTTTGACTTGCTGTGTCTGTGTGTTTGTGGAGACACACACCGCTTACTAGCACACACAAGGGTGGCTCCAAAAAGGACCCTGCATGGTAAAGGAGCCACCCTAAAACAGGATATCGGGGCCAGTGTTCAGGGGACTCTGTAAGCATCCATTGTAAGTGATTAAATCAGCAGATGGAATAGCTTAAACTTTAACATCGCTCTAAATCTGATTTAGTGCCGCACCGAACAAATGATTTGCTACAGTAATGAGGAAGGAAAAGAAATATGTAGGTTGGAGTGTTATGACATGTCACCTATAGCGACATATGTACATCTGCTGCAAAGAGCCTCCAATGATGTGCCAGTTACTGACCTCTGTCTAATGTTTTACCATATTACCAAGTCAAGGATTGATCTCTACCTTGTTTACAACTTCCTTCACCCAACACACGACCAGAGATCAAAATGTGTGAACGTCATGAACATTTCCATTCCAAGAGGGCGGCTTTGCTGAAAGCTCCCGTAAGAATGTGCTAGTTGCCTGGCCGGCTCGGTCCTCAGTGCGTACTGATGTATTATTTTATATAAGATTATACACTAATACATTAATAGAACCTTTCAGGATGTATTTATCATTATTACTATTTTTCAAACTTTTTTCACGCTATCTAAAATTCAGTACCAGACTGAGATCCCGCGCCGCCTGCCCCCGTTCCAGACCGATGTCCCGCCTGCCCCCGTACCAGACTGAGGTCCCGCGCCGCCTGCCCCCGTTCCAGACCGATGTCCCGCCTGCCCCCGTACCAGACTGAGGTCAAGTAAAGCAGATAAGCCTTAAAACACAAAACTCTGAGGGCCGCTGCAGACCTGGGCTATTTGCGTCCTGGGACCACGCGATCGTGCACAATTGCACACAGCGATTGCCACGCGGCCCCATTGATTTCAATGAGGGTTACATCCGCGCGGCAATCGCAGGGAATACCTTTTTTTTGCGACACGTGACGTGCGGCTGTTTAAGCTGCGATCATTTTGATTGTCCGGGTGGGAACCCGCGCGATCTGCACGACGTGAACTGGGGTACCATTAGAAAATAATGGCACCACCAGCTCGATCGTCAGTGGTGGGCAATTACGTGACCGCACGGCAATCCGTGTGGTATCTTGCACGATTGCCGCGCGGTCATGGATCACGCAGGTGTGAACCTGGCAAACTATTGCGAGTTGAATTGATTCATTTTGCGACACTTATCCCATCCGCATGCAGAAGAGAAGCCGCGTTCTTCACCTCGAACAGATTCACACTCGCCAGTTTAGTTCAATGTGCATTTACAGATGCAAGTCACTGATGTGAAGAGATCCTCAGCGTTTCCAGGACGAACTGTGCAAAACCCACAACTACACTCATCCTACGAGACGTAATGACATCCCATGCAGGCCGCCCTACATGCTTCGCCCTGTTGGCCTTCGTCAGGGACCAGCATAGTAACGCCTCATTCCATTTATATTTTTATGCCTATGAATGGTATGGCATGCGTCACTACGTTAGCTCCTGGCAAAGCCGAGAAGGACGGAGCTAATGCATGTAAAGCCATAGCTTTTTTTCCTCGTGTCGCAAGATAAGTATATTTGTTCAATGACTCGCTTCTTCCTCTAATGCATATTAAACAATAAGTCCGAATGAGATTTGCATTGTATGCAAACTTTTATCGCATGATTCAACGTTGCAATTATTATCCCTCCTTGGTACATATCCTGGGTTATACATAGATCCTCCTGGGGACGCTGTGGCTCTCTTTGAAGTGTAGGGCTGCAACAACTAATCGACATAATCGATTGAAAAAGTTGTCAACTTTTTCAATCATCGATTAATCGGCTTCCGATAAAGTGCATACTGACCTCTGTCAATGCGCGCTGAGGTCTACCTACCAGGCAAATGTGAATTTCTGTTTGAGACAGGGGTAGGCAGGAAGGGGGCATTGCTTTTCTTGTGCATGAGGGTGGGACTGTATTTGCGACATAAGCGTCGCAAGTTATGCTTGAATGCGTCGTGTGTGCATCTTATATTGCGAGCTGCTGTGTTCCAACCTGACAGCTGGAGCAGCGCAAAGTTTTTTTCCCCCCTTTTGATTTATAGAACACTATTCAGCTGGTTGATTAAAAAATAAATGGCTCCGATGCAGACGCACAAAAAGGAAGGCGAAAGGGAAAACACAGCTGTGCAACTTAACAAGCAGATGACGTTATTCCCATTCTCCCCCATGAATACTAATGACAGAGTAGCTTCTCGCACGGCCCGGTCAGCAAGCAGACATCCACGCCAGGCTCAGACACCATATAAACGACGCATCTCTGGGTGGGGGGAGAAATAAACATGGGCCCGGCCTAAACGCCCGACGGGTTTAACCGGCCCAGGCTTCAAGACCGCAGCAACTTTTTGAAGCTCGGGAAATGACACTTGATTCCGTTTCACAATTGCTCTTTTGTTATTTCTTCTACCGACTGAGGCAGATAAAAGTCTAAATCCCTAGCCCACCATTTAGCACTGGCAACCGGGAGCGCTTGCGTATGCGCATTTTTTGTGTGTAGCGCCCATCACGTTTTGTGATGTGACTACTAGGCATTTAGTGATAGTCAGGGCTGTAGTCAGCCTGGCTGGATTTGTAGTGGCAACTATATGGTTAATCCCAGGTGTCTAGCCTTGTCTGGGCGGAGTGAGACTCTGTCATATTGTGGGACAGCCAATGGTGGATACTGTAATATATGTAAGGTACCGCAGCCAATCACTGGGCTTGTCTCAGCCAGTGGTGCCTGCTGGGATAGAGTACATATATTGGTGGGAGCTGCCATGTGCTCTCTCTCTCGCCGGGACCAGCCATGGATTAGGGCTGGGTCCTGTTCAGCCTGCCCCCCAGGCTAGGCCGAGGCATGGGCTGGAGTGAGGGAAAAGGCTTCACCTGAGGCCTCCAGCAGGGAGTAGGCCTGAGAGATGGAAAGAGGAAGAGAACCAGGACCAGTGTAGGCTCTTGAAGTACCCTGGAACTAAGTGGGCTTCAGAGCATGGTCGGTGTCTTTCCTGGATTGAGGATCTGCATCCATCTGGACTGTCTGGTACATCAGTGGTTATCTAATGTGGTTGGGTGGATCTGCATTGCTACTTTCATAAGGTCCGGTGAGAGTCTGGAGCTTCTGATGGTTCCCCCCTAGACACCTAGAACCACTAGTCCCTCTCCCCCAAGGAAGATGTTCAATAAAATGTTTACTTAGCATTCTACTACTGAAGTGGACGTCAATTTATGGGCATCAGAAAAGGGCGGTTAGTACTAATGGGGCGCAGCTGGAGATCAACCCCTAGACCGACTAGATGTGGACCGGGCAAACAGCGGCTCCCTGCGGGGAGTTATCGCTACATGTGCATCGCGTAAAGGGCGGCCCATTCATTTCAGGGGGCTGCCCTACGTGCGATAATTGCACCAAAGAAATTCCAGCACCGTTATTTCATAACACGCCACGTCGATACAAGTTAACAGCATACGTTTTGGTGCGATTTAAAGTATGCGGTGCAGCCAGGCGCGTTGGGGTGCCGTTAACAATGAAGAGAGGTTCACACCTGTGCGATCCATGACCACGCGGCAATCGTGCACGATACCATGCAGTCACGGAGTCGGCCACTATCGTCGATCGCACTGGCGGTGCCATTATTTTCTAATGGTATCCAAGTCGGATCGCACGGTTTCCCGTGGAATCGACCATGATCACAGCTAAAACAGCCACGCATCGAGTGTCGCAAAAAAGGTATATGTACCTTTTTTCTGCAATTGCCATACGGATGTAACCCCATTGAAATCAATGGGGGTGCGCGGCAATTGCGGTGTGCAACTGTGCACGATCACGCGCTTCCCGGATTGCCCAGGTCTGCACTTACAAGCGATTCATTCCTTTACTCTCGTGACCACCTCCGCACCAGTATTTCTAGAATAAAAAGATAAATATTTCACAGGGACAAGACGCTCGATTCATTCCCTGCACTTCCTGTCCGACAGCCACAACAAGAAGTAGGAGGGAAATCCCTTGGGGTCGGCAGGGTCCTCGGAACTAGTGCCTCTGTTGGAAGATTTTCCATCTATTCCTGTTATGGTGACAACCCCAAGTTTGGGATTTTCTTTTACCTTTCAGTGCGGGCGGGCACCAGGACCAATAGGAGGGGGCGAGCCTTCCATATGGGGACACACACAGCAAATAAAACCTGACAGGGGGGTGTCTAATCCCTCTCTATCCAAAACTGACTTCGGGTTTACTTTAACTCCTTCGCTGCCAGAAGAGATCCTGTCACGGCACAGAGCCGTGACAGGGGAGGGCCTGGAATCCCCCCTCACCGCTCCTCTAGCGCTGACTGGCGGAACGGACGGGGGAGGGGGCGGGTACAGCTGGCTCTGCCTCTGGATAGGCAGAGCCAGCTGTCACTCACGCAGCTGGGCGGATCCAGACATAATTGTCGGGATCCGCTTCAGCGTCTCAGTATACCGCGAGCTGTGGGTGACGGGAGGACGCTAGTTTACCCTTAGGAGAACTATGGGGAAAAGCACTGACCCCATAGTTCTCCTTTAAAGTGCAAATTCAGCAAAAACAAGGCTCCATTAGAGAGGTCTCCTCTCACTTCCTGTTCTGCTGACAAGATTTTCCCAGACAGGAAGTGAGGGGAATTCTCCAACAGCAACACAGACCGGAATAAAAGGGGTTTGTTTTTTTTAGTAGAACAGGTAAGGGCGAGAACTTGTGACAGGTTTTTACTTTAGGATCGGCGACCGTAGTCTCTAGCTTCCCCCCCATATGCTCCGGCGGTCAGAGGCCTGCTGAGGTCATCACACGGGGCCCATGCATTATATATGCGAGGAGGCCGAGCAGGGGGATGCTGGTGGTGCATGGTACCTCTGGCACGGACGTCCCCGTTTGCCAGGAGCTGGGTGGGACGACTGCCAGAGCTTTACAGGTTGCCAAAAGCTCTTAGCAACCTGGGATGCTCTGGCCTGAAAGGGGGCAGCAGGTGACCCCCCCCCCCCACGGCGACCCAATGAGGTGC